>NC_053157.1:246626187-246756712 GCF_016835505.1 Polypterus senegalus | reverse complement strand
AAAACAGATTTTGTTTTTAAAAATGTTTAAAAAAATTTTTCCCCCCCTAAACCAAGACAGCGAGCTGTTAAACTGATTATTCATTCTACTAATGCTGGTGCTCTTTATTAATCAAATTGTCTATCCCATAATAAGTTCGCTACTCTAACTTATCAAAGTTATTGGAATTTTAGGAGAAGAAGAAGCAACTGATGCTTGCTGCACCGTGTGCAACCCTCGATGAAATAATTTATTGCAGCAGCACTGTCTCTTTCAAACGTACCAACCCCCAATTCCTGTCCTTCCTTTTATTTCTCCAAGTAACCAATCACCACACAATCAGCTCAGTAATAGACATTAAGCCATCTGTAAGCTTAGAACGCCGATTCTTCAAAACGTTTATGGAAAATTGAAATATCTTCGTAGTATATGTTTAATTATTCAAGCCATCTATCCATCCAGGGTCATGCCAGTCCCAGGAAGCATACTGAACGAGGCAGGAACAATCCTTGAATGGGGACCCAGCTCATCACTACCACTGTCCACCATGCCAACACGTTTAATAAGAGTATACATTATTTAAATGAAGTTAAAAATGTTTCTGTAATGTAATGTATATACTTTACTGTATTTCATCTGAAAAATGATATCAAGAGCGCCAAGAAGATAGCGCCTGGACATCTAAATCGACTCAGAATCCAGTCATCATCATCTGTAAATACGCGCATTCAATCAATCAATCAATCAAATCAATCATAATCTTTATTGTCATTGTAGCAATGAGACAATGTACACAGAAATTTAAGTGCAATTTCCCAAAGCAAAAATAAAATAAAAACAAAACACAATTATTCAAGTTAAAACTAACCATTCATACATACGTATGTCATATTGCACTTGTCCCATAGCCAATGTTGACTTAGAGCTGTATTGTAAACATGAAAGTGCACTTGTCAGATCGACCACTTAGCAGCATTCAGAATGTTGATGGCTGAAGGATAGAAATTGTTTCTCAGTCTATTTGTCTTAGTCTTTATGGATCTGAAATGTCTGCCTGAAGGCAGGCGTTCAAATAGTGAATGTCCTGGGTGTGATGGGTCCTGAAGAATTTTCGTGACGTTCCTGAGACTACAAGAACTATGTAGTTCTTCTAGTGAGGGGAGAGGACAGCCGACTATCCGCTGGGCGACCTTAATGACCCTGTGGAGCTCTTTCCTCTGTGCTACTGTACCGCTGGAGAACAACACACAGTAGGCCAGGATGCTCTCTACTGTGCACCAGTAAAAGGACACCAGCAGTTTCTCAGGGATGTTGTTCTTTCTGAGCACCCTCAGGAAGTAGAGTCTCTTTTGTGCCTTCTTCACTACCTCAGCAGTGTGTGTTCCCCAGGTCAAGTCCATCCTAATGGTGACTCTCAGGTCCCAGAGATGAGCCCTACTACAGTGGAATCATAAGTGAACTTAACAATGGTGTTACTGTGGTGGGCAGGAAGGCAGTCGTGAGTGTGGAGGGTATAGAGCAGGGGGCTCAGCACACAGCCCTGTAGGGAGACAGTGCTGTGGCTGATGGGTGTGGAGAAGTAGGGGCCCACTCTAACCCTCTGAGTGCGATCACTCAGGAAGTCTTTTATCCAAAGGCAGGTGGAGTGTGGAAGTCCTGTGTCTAACAGTTTGTTCACCAGTCTGTCGGGTAAGATTGTATTAAAGACAGAGCTGAAGTCTATGAAGAGCAGCCATGCGTAGCTTCCCTGCTGCTCCAGATGGGACAGAACAGCATGGAGAACAGTAGCCACAGCGTCCTCCGTAGACCTGTTTGCTCTGTAGGCAAACTGGTGCGGATCAAGCATGGGAGGAATGAATGACATGATGTGGTTCCTGATGAGCTTCTCGAAGCACTTCATAACCACAGGGGTCAGTGCAACTGGCCTGTAGTCATTAAGACTGGTAATGGTCTGTTTCTTGGCCAGAGGCACTATGACAGAGGATTTCAGGCAGGATGGCACAGTGGACTGAAACAGAGACTGGTTGAATATCCTGGTGAAGACCCCAGCCAGTTAGTCTGCACAATCTTTCAGCACGTCAGATCCAGCTGCCTTCCGTGGGTTGACAGTCTGTCTAACCTCGTGCTGGGGCTGTTTTTGGTTTCTGGATGGGGTCTGGCTGTCTCTGGTGAATTGAATTGAATTTCTTCATTGTTTTTGTATGGTAAACTGAGATTCAATATGCAAATTCTCCATAAACTTATTTTCCTATAAAATGTTAAAATAACAAAAACAATAATAATAATACAATAAAAAACAATGAAAATATACAATATCAAAGCATAAGTGTCTCAGGTTGTGCAATATTACAACTGTAATTCAAGTTTTCAGTGAGGTGATTGCACTTATAAATACAAACAGTTCTACCGGAGCACATGATGGACTGATTGAGTGCGTTTAGAGCTCTTGGGATGAAACTGTTTCTGAACCATGAGGTCCATACATAAAAGGCTCTGAAGCTTTTGTTGAATGGGAGAAGTTCAAATAGACCATGAGCATGGCTGAGTTAGTGTGTGCTTGATGCTGTGCCCCAATAATTCTCGGTGTTCTTGACACAATCTGCTGTAGAGCTCTCCAATCAGCTGATGTAGAGCTGTGATTCCATACTCAGATACAGTGGGATAAATACTCTGAGTGGTGCAGTGAGAATAACAATGCTTAAGCAGCTGTTGTATTTGGAATAGTTGGCCATTGTATGCACCATCATATGGATATGAGTTGATTACAATCAGATGCCTTAAACTAAAAAATGATATGCAGTTAATGTCAGTGTATTTGATAAAGCCGTCTCAGGAATGTGAATCTAAAAAAATAAAAGGAAGCCACCCAGGAACAGTAGCACTACTTTGATACTGGGTGCTGCCAGGTTGCAAAACCGAGCTATGGATTGAGCTGTGTGAGAATGTGTGTGACTTTACGGCAAGTTTAGTTTTTATACATCATGATGTGAGTGCGGAAATGGGCTTATGCAACATTTTCATGTGTACGTACCGTTTATACTTGAGGTACCCTGGCCACCAATATAGCTGACACACACGGTGAACTAGATGAATGAATGCAACTAACGGGTGATGCTGAGAGAAAGGAACAATGAGAGAGTACCACAGAACACATAGCTAGAAATAGATAGATAGATAGATAGATAGATAGATAGATAGATAGATAGATAGATAGATAGATAGATAGATAGATAGATAGATAGATAGATAGATAGATAGAAATATTGATGTTTACCTGTATCAACAGCAAGAGAAGATGGCTAACCATTGGTAATCGGAGTTTGCAGGGCAGCTAATTTACTGTAAAATTCAGAGGCAGAAGCAAACTCCGCCATTCACAGGGCAGTTAGAGGCAGAGACTAAATCACCACAGACTCCTGTTCATTGTCAGAAATGGTCTCAGCAGTAACAGGGAGGACAAGCAAGAGAGACAGTGACCCTGGATTCTGTGGGTGATTCTGTGACCCTGGATGATAAGATGCAGTGTAGTTAAAACAGTACAGTGGCACTGCCCAGCATGCCATCCACATGCCAGGGCAAACAGAAACTTTGGAGGACAAAAGAGTGGTCAGCCTGATGATGGTGTGGACAGGAAATTTCAACCCCACAAGCAAGCCCTCCATTTCTCAACAGTTGAAATACATCCACGGTCCTCTTTATCCACTGTGGAATCCTTCAAAGTGCTTTCAACTTTTGTGTTGTGGTACTTTTTATAACTTGATGATTATATAACTAGCACACCAACACACCTTTTATAATGCATTTTTATGTATTTTCCTTTGGGCATTCATGACTAAAAAGAACAAAAGGGACTAATTACATAATTTTGATAAATTATATTAATTCTTGGATATTTCAATTAACAGCATAGCTTTTAATGTTTATTATTAACTGGTACTACTGTTAACGATCAAGTCACTTGTTCAAAGTTGGCCAAAAGATTTCATTAATAAAAGTAAAAAATAATAAATAAATAAAAAGTAACACAGCCACTCTTCAGAAACTCAATCTTAAACAGTATTTCAATGAGACACAAACACACTCTTACAGCTCCTCTTTGAGGGATCAGCTGCAGGCTCTTGCTGGCTTGCTGCATGACGTGCTCCTCACGTGGGGCTTTGGACATTTAAAAGATGGAGCCGCGGCTGTCCTGAGGTCTCACTCTCCTGTGTCTTTTTTCCCAGACTCCCTCTGCTCCGGCCGCTGCTTCCAAGCTACTGTACTCCCTTGATGAAGAAGATTTTGTGTTCTTTTGAGCAGGAGTCGGGGCTGAGGTGTGACGTTTGACTGTTGTTCCCTGTGTGGCCAGACCACTTTTGAAAAAGACTTGTGTTTGTATCTGCCAGGACAGCAATAAAGTTTCTACTCCTTGGAAACCCTTCTGTGCTCTCCTGTGCATATCTGTGACCCAAGCCTGACAAAATATAAATATATATCACCTTTGACTTCACATTTCTTAAGATTAGAGCTCCTTTTGTGATTCTTTTTTTTAACAGATTTTTATATAAAGTTTTGAAACTCCCCAAATTTAAAAATAAGATTTTCTTGTTAAAGTTTTTTAACTTTTTTTTTTTTGTGGTAGCGTTGCTATGGTGCAGAGACCCATTTTGGGAAGTTGGAGGGGTTTGAGGGAGGTTGATGAGAAAATGGTTGAGTGTAGCATGCTTTGTAAAACAGCACTGTTTAACTAATCTGTTTCTGCACATCCCCTCCGCAATTAATCTTTTTGTTATTTTTAAAGGTTAGCTTGCTCTCCTAATTAGTAAAACTTTCAGCTGCTCTCCTTCACATCTCACTTTGTGATAATTTGTCTGTTATGTGCAGTGGATGTCAAATTTTGTTGGCTATGTTATGGGGCCTGCTGAAGTAATAACGTTAAAGAGTCTCTTGTTCTGCTTGTTTATCTCTTAAGTTCAGACAAGAGGCATCTGCAGCTCCTCATCTTCAAATATGGAGGAGCCCATAACATCAGCGCCAGGACTGCAGGAAAGCCTTGCCAGTTCAACAGCTTATATATCATCTATTTATTATTTATTTATTTTGGCATAAACAATTACGTTTACATTTATTTACTTGGCAGACGCTTTTATCCAAAGCAATTTACAACAAAGGTAAACATAATCGAGTAACATTAGGCTGGGAAGTGTAGTAGGACAGGTAACAAAAATGATTGGCACAAGTGAAAGATGTGATAGCTAATAATTAACAATCATAAATTATAATCAATAAAGTAGTTAAACGTAAACAACAAGTTCACCAACAATATAAAAGATGACAGAGCATAGTTATTCTGTATTTTTCTTGTTTATGTCCCTTTTATTTATTCACAATACAAATGGGTCTTCTGAAAGGCATTGAGGGAGTCAGCAGGTCAGATGGAGGTTTGCACCTCAGTCCACCAACTGGGAACTCCACAGGAAGAGAGTCTGGACTGAGACTTGATACCCCACAGAGGCGCCATCACCAGACGCTGTTCATGGCAGACCCGAGTGGCTGAGAAGGAGCAGAGTGCCTCACCAGAGGCTCCACATATGCAGGGCTGAATCATTTGATGTTTGGTGCCTTGTATTAATCCCTGAGGAGTCCTTTCACGTGACCTTTAGAGGTCTGAGTGCTGAGTCAGCCATTACACCCCTGTGGTCCCTGAGCCGTCAAGGATTTTTATTACCACCATTTAGTTTTATTATTATTTTTATTTGAAGAGAAGTGACCTGTACTATATAAGTTATTTTTAACTATGTAAGACTGCTTCAGGTTTGACGTTAGTACAAAAGAACATGGAACGGTCAGAGAGCTTGTCTGGTCCTGAGTCAGGTGATGCTTGTGGCCATCTTATTGAATGCCTGCTAATGACATCTGTCTGTGTCCGCTCTCACAATGGGGGCTCCTCACATCACTCACACAGAACTGCTAAAGTGGGTTTTGAAACCGGTGAGCTCTTGAGATGTCACTGTCAAAAGGACAGAGCGTCACAAATGGAGAGGTGAAGAGCAGACTTGGAGAAACTCGCTTGTTTGACTGTTCACTTCACTGGCAGATGGACACTAAGTTTGGATGCTCTGACGAGTTCAATCCCAGTTTCACCCGAGTCATTTCCAGGTGATTTCAACTAAGTGAGCCGTTTGACCCTCATGTAGAGCAATCAGCTTAAAGCCTAATTGAGGCCCACACAGAAGAAAGCTGGGAAACATCAACTTTAAACTAAAAGGATAGTTTTACAAGTGACATGAAGTAAACAGAAACAATAATACATTTATATAGCGCCTCAAGGGACTTCACAGAATTTAAGAAAGAATGGCAGGTGTGGAAGACGAATGTTCTCTTCATTCCCTTGTACTAATTCATGTCTAAGCAGTCAGCTTGTAGAAGCCTGCTTTGTTTTAGCAAACAGAAAAATGTTTGTGCAAAGGACTCAAGGTCTAAGCATTCCACACATGAGTCTGCCTTATCACGTTTTCCCTTAGCTTACATCTGAACGCCATAACAAAAGGGGCCAAGAAATCAAATTGCATAAGGGGCGTTAAAAGGGCTAAAGGTTTGTGTATAATAAATGTGTTGACTGTTACATTTTATAATGATATTAAATCACGCATTCTAGGGGTATAAAACTGGACCCCACCCAACAGACGGGGTTCAGAAGAGCCCTGACGCTGTCATGTATATTTGATTGTCTGCTTTTCTGAAACTCTTCTCACCGTGACTCTGAAAATAAAGCTGCTTTATAACCGCACCTGCTGTCGGGTCTGAGTTTCGTCCACAGTTTTGGCGCCCAAGCGTGGGGCAGGAGACGGCAGACGGCTCCTCGTGCAGGATCGTCCAGATGACCGTGGTGGAGCCGATTCCGGCCGGGTCTGGTCCAGCTTCGGTAAATGTAGGATTGGCCTGCCTTGGCGTTTCCTGCGTGGGAGTCCCTGACCTCCTCCTAGCCGATACGAGGCACGACTTGATGGGCATTTCCATGCAGGTGGATGGAGTCACGGTGAGTAGATCGGGGGATTCCTGTTAGTTTGACTGGTGTGCTGGAAGTAATATGAATATAGAAGGAAAAGGAATAAAAAGCATATGCAAAATAAAGAATAAGAAAGCATAGGAGGGTTCTAGGGGCTCACGGAAAGTGACTTTGGGACCCTACGGAAAACGGCACAGAATGAATGTTAGCTAGTCATCCCTGTGGAAAGGATTAGAAAAGGGGCGAGTGGCACGCTCCTAAAATAATTTGAGGAATGGGGGTGAAAGGGCGTATTTAGAGAATGTGTGTCTAAATAAACGGGAGGTCGAGTTTTCATCCGCTGTCTGGTCATACTCTTGTTTCAACGGGTTGCTAAGGTGACGGAGACAATACCCTGGCAGATTGACGATACAAACCGTCCTGATGAAGGGATCGGGGTAAAACCTCCATATCCTGGACTCCACGGGGCGTATTGATGTAGGATTCTGCTGATGCGAATAAACGGACACGAAGTCACCTGAAGCTGTAATCCGGGAATAGGAGCGGACGGCGGGGGGAACGGGGTTTATCGAGGGCTGAGTCACTTTCTGCTGAGATCCTGCCACTCACTATGGGAAAAACAATCAGTAGCCAGTCAAACAGTCCCCCAAGAGTCCTAAAAACCTAACGTTAGAAGGATTATTTTCGGGGGATCGCCAGGCTCCTAGTGCGCTGTCGGGATCGAAAGGCGGGTCCCCTAGAAAGCTCATTGAAAAGAAGACAGGATTAGATTTAAAAAAGCATGTAGGAAGTGGAATAAGGACAGTGGAGGTAGATGGCCAGTGGAAGGAACTGGAGATATGAATGAGATACAGACATTAGAAAAATACTGTGCAGAAATACACAGGGTTGTTGTAATGGAGGTCCTTATCGGATGGATATGTATGACAGATGGGAATTGGTTATTAAAGACCGTACGTTGGAAGCGGCACAGAAACGGAATGAGCTTTAGTTGCTGAACTTAAGAATAGAAAGGAAAAAGAAGAGCTGCTTATAGCTTTACAGAAAGTGTAGGCTGATACGGGACCCCAGTCTGAAGGAAGGAGGAGAAGGAGTGATAAAAAAAAAAAAAAAAAAAAAAAAACTTTTATATCCAGGCTCTCTTCCACAACACTTTACCCACAACCCGTACCACGGCCACATTCAATCATTGCCCCAACGGCTCCTGTGGTTACCGATGCCCCAGTTACTGATGATTTCTTTGATGAACAATATCAATGCGACCCCTTCTCACTTACAGATCCTGATGATGAGACTGACGGCCACTTGTTAGGGGCTATGGGAGGCTTTTCTAACTTACACAAAAGTCCTCCATTTCACAACGCTAGAACCAAAACCCTCAGAGATAAGACCCCTGAAAACCTTACCCCGTTTAAGTTCCCAAACCTTTAGCACCCACATTTTCATGCCCTTTAATTGAGGTTCCTAACCCCCGACACGATCCCACACTGCCCCCAGGAAACGATAACCCCACTACTGTAATGATACATCGTAACTGAGATATTCAAAAGCTGAAAGACGTAGTGTCCGAATTGCCTGATCGTAAGGTAATTGGGTGGGTTGAAGTTTGTGGAACAGGTGCAGCAGCTAGATAATATGTACAAACCCGGTGTAGCCGAGTGGACCCAAGTGCTACGCAGAAAGATGGGCACTCCTTTGGCTACTGTCAATCAGGGCAGCATAACGGAGAACAGTGGCAGTGAATGAGGCATAGCCTCGTGGACAAAATAATGAGGGTCTTTTCCTTGCCAATGGGAACACGTGAAAACTGCAATAACTGCAAAATCTAAAAAGGGCACCGACTGGTTCCTTATTTCAGCTGCCAAACAAAAGAAAGATGAGACGGTAGATGAATGGGCACACCGCATTCAGGACTTGATGACAAAACCATTCTGGCTTAGACAGCCCAGATGACCATATCAAGGCAGCGGTTCCTCCTTTTGTGTCAGGACTCAGAAGTGATATTCAAAATAAAGTACGCATGTCCTGTATTTGGATGGGAAAGTGCCACTTTGATGAAGTTAAAAGACACGCGGAGCATGCTGAACGACAGACTAAACAAAAAGAGTCAGACACTCAGACCAAGTTAATCGCGGCACAAATGAATTATTATGCAGGTGGAGCTGCCTCAGGCAGGGGTCGAGCACGTGAAGGACGTGGATTTTTCCGAGAACAGGGGCGAGGCAGGGGGAGAGGTCGTGGATTTTTACTTCCTAATTTGAATTCTTCATCTGCTCAGCCGCCTCTCCCCTCAGATCAAGCACCTACTGTACATCTTGCCTGTTACGATGGGACACTTCTGACGCAATTGCCCACATCAGCTTCCTCCCCGCCTCCCTTTACCTGAACCTGAGGATATTCCTTTCACAGGGACCCCCAGCCACTCTTTTCAGTTGCCTTTGCTTACTCGCCATGCGGACACAGATCCTTTATTGACTTTGTTGGTAAATGGCACTGAAACTACTTTCCTCGTTGATACTGGAGCTACGCTCCACTCTTTAAGCTGAGGGGGTCCCTGCCTCGAACGATACATTCACTGTTCTTACTGCTTCAGGACAACCTCATGTGTTGCTGGTGTCTAAACCTCTTCGGGTTCAGCTTCATTTCAGTGGTTCCACTTTGATGCACCGTTCTTTGTTAAATCAGCTCTGCTCTGTTAATCTGTTAGGAAGGGATGATGACTAAGCTCTCCCTCTCTATTTCTCTAACCAAATGAGGGTTTCACTGTTCTAGTCCTAAATTCCTGTGCCAAACCTCCCCTCACACTAAGCCCTCTTTTGCAGCCTGGACCCTGAACATCTCCTCACACACCATTCTTCTAAAGCCCTACACTCATATTCTTTTCCCCACTTGCAAGTCCCCAACACCCTCCACTGCACTGCCCAGTACTTCCCTGCTGAAGTGGACACACCTTGGTTAGAATCTTTTCTCTCTTCAGGTAATAGCCCAGAGACCCTTCATATCCCTTGCATTTTTTTCTCATGCAAACACAGCTGCTGCTGTCAGTGCACTTCACATATTCCCAAAGCGTTTTCTATTTAGGAGGTTCGGTTCCCCATGTTTTCTTTAGCCAATTCTAGCACCGTTCACTGAGTTGAAATTGGGGATTGGGTGGAACAATGTTTCGATAGGACGGACTGGCTGCACGTTGCTCCGAGTATTTTTGATACCTCAGATCATTGATAACTAAAGTTGTGCTTCAAAATGATTTTTAGTATATCGTGCATTGTGCCGTCCTTTCCTTTCTGCTTTTTCATTGCAAACCACCTCTCCCTTTTGGCTTTCCTCATTTCCCGATGCACTCTGGTCCCAGGGGAAAAATGATTATGGAAGGATAGCACACTGTGAGCCACTGGTGATTTACCCAAAATCATCCTTCCGCCGCATCGCCCAGTATCCTCTGTCTCCAGCAGCAGAGGCTGGCATCTCCGCCGTACATTCCGATCTCGTGAAACGTGGAGCAATCATTCAAATTAAACACTCTCCAGTCAACTCCCCCGTTTTACCTGTTTAAAAGGCTGACGGTTCATGGCGTTTTTGTTCAAGATCTTCGACACGTTAATTCTGCAGTTTTTCCTAGGGCACCTATTGTTACTAATCCTTCCACTATTCTTTCTACGATACCCTCGTCCGCCTGTTATTTCTCTGTTATTGACCTTGCTAACGCTTATTTTTCTGTTGTACACCGCGACTCTCAATTCTGTTTTGCCTTTACTTTCCAAAACCCGCCGCTGGACATAGACCGTTATGCCTCAGGGATATATTGTAGCCCTTGTGTATTGGATAAGCTCTTGCTCAAAATTTAAAAGGCTTTTGGCCAGAAAAGACAGTGTATTGATACAGTATGTGGAATGTTGTGTAGTACTACGGAAGCAGATTGTGCACGGGATACTCAGCAATTGTTATTTTTTAGCAGAAAATGGCCACAAAGTTTCTAAAACAAAACTGCAGTTAATTCAAACAACTGTGAAATATTCAGGTCATGACATTTTTTGCGAAACAAGAGCTCTCTCTCTCTCTAGTGATCGTATAAACACCATTCAAAATCTTCCTAGATAACAGGTTGTGTCTGTATTAGGCATTATAGGATACTGCCGGCAATGGATTTTAAACTTCAATGAAAGAGCACAGCTTTTGCAAACTTTAGCGTCACCCTGATCTCCCCTTTCTGGTCAGGTGGCATGGAATGATCAAGCTGGGAAGGCTCTATGTGACTTAAAAAAAAAAAAGTGCCCTACTGTTTGCATGCTTGGGACTGTTGACTATCTCGTCCATTCACTCTGTTTGTGGATGAAAAGGGGGGATATATGAATGCATTTTTTACACAACTCCATGGAGAAAAAACAAAGGCTTAGCCTATTTTTTGAAAAAATTGGATCCAGTGGCTGTGGGACTTCCAACCTGTCTCAGAGCTGTAGCAGCCACAACAGAGGCCATGCTAGCCAGTACAGATATAGTGCTCATGAGCCCCCTAGTGGTAAAAGTGCCTCACGCCGTACACTCCATTTTAGTACAGGCTAAAACCTCACATCTCACTACTGCTAGGGCAATACACTATCAAAATGTACTCTGTACATTGTCAAAGCGTTACCATAGAAAGGTGCTCCACCTTAAATCCAGCTACTTGCTTCCAACTGAAAAGGAAGGAAACCACAACTGTCATGATGAAATAACTAAGGTTATAAAACCTAGACCAGACCTACAGGAAACAACCAAATTTCTTCAAGTTTAAGCAGGCAGCTGAGTTGATAGCTCTCACCGAGCTTGTCAGTTGTCAGAGGGAAAAATTGTAACTATCTATACTGATTCTAGATATGCTTTTGGAGTCTGCCATGATCATGGGGCATTATGGAAACTCAGGGATTCAAGACCAGTACTGGCAAGCCCATTCAGCATCAAAAACTAAAAGAATCCCTCTTAGAGGCCATAACGAAACCATCAAAGCTAGCGATCATTAAATGTCAAGCTCACACAGGAAACAGGATCCTGTCAGCAAAGGAAACAAATTAGCTGATCATTTTGCTAAACGGGCTGCATATAATAACACACCAATCTTTTATTCCAACAGAGAAATGACCAGGACACTGATAATCAAATTATTTCTTTACAGAATGCAGCCACGGACACAGAGAAAGAAAATGGTCCAAAGAAGGGTCCCTCTCTGATGGAGTCTGGACCCATAAGCAAACTAACAAACCTTTCCTCCCAAAGCTTCTTTCCCAGGTATGGAAAAATCGCCCATGGCCTAGACCATGCTGGAAAAGACGCCATGGTTCAAGATGTTGAAAAATATTGGGAAGCTGTAGGTTTCTCTACATATGCAGAGCAGTTCTGCAGGTGCTGTGCATTATGTCAAAAGTTTAATGTAGGAAAGGGCACCCAGGTAAGTCCCGCCATTACACCTAACCTAATGGGTCCATTCGAACACCTTCAAATGGACTTCATTGAATTAACACCATCAAAGGGGTACCGATACTGTTTAGTAATTGTTGATGTGTTCTCCGATGGGTGGAAGCTTTCCCTTCCAAACATGCAGATGCCAAACCTGTGGCAAAAGCTTTGATAAAGGAAATCATTCCTAGATGGGGAATACCACAGAAATTACAAACTGATAATGGCACCCACTAAATTCCATTATAAATGAATTAACCACCTGGCTCCAGATAAATGTGCATCATTATTGCAAATACCACCCCCAGAGTGGAGGTATTGTGGAACGATGCAATGGTACCTTGCAATCTAAATTGGCTAAAATCTGTGAGCAAACAAATTTAACTTGGCCTGATGCTCTGCCTCTGGCCTTGATGGGATTAAGGGGAAGAACACATTGGCAGTTAGGGCTGTCGCCATTCGAAATTCTGACCGGACGGCCCATGCCAGTCGGCATGGTCATAGGTAATGTTACACTGCATACTGTGGACAATGATCTTCTTTCCAGTCTTACAGGTCTCCGAGCTTCTCTGAAGGAAGTCCACGAGCAGGTGAATCAGGCCTGGAGAACTAGTCCTCCATCAAAGGACTCCCCGATTCCATTAGGAACCTGGATTCTGGCTAGAGATACTCGAAGGAAACATTGGCATCACCCTCGGTGGAGAGGACCGTTCCAAGTTCTGCTGTAGACACCACATGCTGTTAAAGTTGAGGGACTGCCTGCTTGGATTCACATCTCACATTGCAAAAGATGGCACCCTTGATTGTGGTCCTACTATGTCTTTCCATCCCCTTGTCGACTGCTCTGGTCACCTTGACTTTTCCTTTCGGAATCACCACATCAGTTCAGGTGGATTTCTGTTCTATTATTGACTGTGGGACTGATCGACAAATCCAGTGGAACTGGTCTGACAAATATGTGTGTGTAACTGTTACAAACTCTGGATTCGGAAGTAACTGTGACATGTGGGACTGGGTTTTGGCTAATACTGGAACTGATGACTGGGGTTTATCAACCCTATAAGGCCCAGAAGTATGGTCTGAAATATCGTTTTTCTATTATAAAAGGACATGCCCCTCATGAATGTGCCGAATACCATTGTAACCCTTTGATCATTACTCTGAAGAACCCTTCTTTACATGATTCAGGAACCTGTATTTTAGGGGCATATGTATCTGGAATAGATCCTCTAGGGAGATTTCAAATTAAGGTTGAGAACCCTGTTACTAACACCTCCCATTTCCCCACACACACACCCTCTCTCCTACCCCTGGTCCAAACCCCCCCTGTCAAGGTCATGAATATTTCCACCTCTTCTTCCACTTTTCGATTGAAATTGGGTATGGGGATCAGAACCGTTGGCTGCAATGGGTATTATATTCGCTAGACAAGTGAATCAATCTGATTGCTATGCATGTGCTATAGCTAGGCCACATTTGGCCACTGTCCCTTTTCCTCTTTCTAACATATCTGATCCTACTGGCCTTCCTTGCCTACTTGCCCTTTTTATCTCTTCCTCTATTCCAATCGACTCTAATTACATTACACTTTCCCTTCTTTTTCCCCCTACTCTTCCCATGACTCCCCGATATTCCAGCCTGATGAAGGTATTTATACCTGTTTTTTTAGAAACCTCACTTCCTCTCGTGGCACAAATGTTGGTAATATCCCATCCTCTTTTGTTTCCAAACTTTTCCGATTAATTCTTCCTCTTTAGCTTCCAAATTATCAATTTTCTGATTACTCAGAATACTGATATTTGGTGGATGTGCCATAGGTCTAAATTGCTTGACATCCTTCCACCTGACTGGACTGGCACTTCTGCTTTAATACAATTTGTTATGCCTTTCCGACTTTTCCCTTTAACTGCCTTCCATGTGTCGACCATGTTTGGCCGACATCGTCAACCCCATTCTGTGGACCCTTCCCAGTTTTCCCTACATGGCCCTGGGGTGTATTTTGATTCCATTCGAGTCCCTCGTGGAGTCCCTGATAAGTTCAAGGCAAGGGACCAAGTTGTTGCCGAATTTGAGTCTATTTTTCCTCAGGTTACTATAAACAAAAATGTAGATTGGATTAATTATCTCTATTACAATCAACAAAGATTCTTAAATTTTACTAAGAAGCTGTTGAAGGTATCCATGAGCAACTTGATAAAACATCCCTCATGACCTGGCAAAATCGATTGGCTTTAGATATGCTCTTGGCTGAGAAAGGAGGCGTTTGTGCTATGTTTGGTGATGCATGCTGTACCTATATCCCTAATAATACAGCTCCTGATGGATCAATCACCCGTGCTTTAGCTGATTTGACATGAACTAGCTACTAATTCTGGCATTTCTAATCCTTGGGACAAATGGTTTATGTCCACTTTTGGGTCCTGGGGCCAATGGCTTAAATCAGTTTTCATCTCTCTTACGGTTGCTTTAATTGTTCTCCTGCTTGTAGCTTGCTGTATTGTTCCTTGATAAGATACATTTTATCCAAGTATTTTACTGCCTCTATGGCAAAGGCTTACTTTTTACACAAAGAAAAAATGCTTCAGATCAGCACAGCCACCCCACACTCCTCCCACTCCACTCCATCCTCCTCTCCTACCCTTTCCTACTCAACTCTCCCTGATCAAATATTTTTGTTTGCTAAAAAGGGGAATGTGGAAGACGAATGTTCTCTTCTTCCCTTGTACTAATTCATGTCTGAGAAGTAAGCTTTGTAAAGCATGCTTTGTTTTAGCAAACAGTAAAATGTTTGTGCAAAGGACTCAAGGTCTAAGCATTCCACACATGAGTCTGCCTTATCACGTTTTCCCTTAGCTTACATCTGAACGCCATAACAAAAGGGGCCAAGAAATCAAATTGTACAAGGGGCGTTAAAAGGGCTAAAGGTTTGTGTATAATAAATGTGTTGACTGTTACATTTTATAATGATATTAAATCACGCATTCTAGGGGTATAAAACTGGACCCCACCCAACAGACGGGGTTCAGAAGAGCCCTGACACTGTCATGTATATTTGATTGTCTGCTGTTCTGAAACTCTTCTCACCGTGACTCTGAAAATAAAGCTGCTTTATAACCGCACCTGCTGTCGGGTCTGAGTTTCGTCCACACAGGATATACAGTATATAGCATTGTACAAACCAGATAAATAAATAAAGAAGATTACAACAGTAAATTCAGAGATAAAGTCTAACAGACAACATAATTGATGGTCTGCACACACAAATGCAGGTTACATGAGCATCTTGACAGAGAGGTAAACTGAGAGAAGGGTAATAAAGTCAAGTAGAGCTAAAAGCCTTCCTGAACAGATGAGTTTTGAGTTGTTTTTTAAAAGAATTCATGGAGTCAGCTGACCTGATTAATTTCGGTAGGTCATTCCAGAGTCTGGGCACTCGCTATACTGTACAGCTGAAGGCCCTGCTGTCACCCATGGAGTGTAGATTAGTGTGGGGCACAACAAGATGGCCAGAATCAGAGGACCTTAGTGAGCGGACAGGCACATAGTGATGGAGAAGGTCACTGATGTAGTTTGGCACGAGGTTATTTAAGGCTTTGTAGGTTATTAGTAGGATTTTCTATTTGATTCTGTAAGACACAGGGAGCCAGTGAAGAAGGAGCAGGATGGGTGTGATGTGCTCGCTGCTGCTGGTTCGAGTGAGGATTCTTGCCGCTGAGTTTTGAATAAGCTGGAGCTGTGATATAAGATTAGAAGGGACACCTGCCAGTAGGGAATTACAATAATGGATGCGGGATGTGATAAAAGCAGGGACAAGTTTCTCAGCATTAGAAAAGGAGAGGAAGGAACGAACACAGGATACATGACGGAGGTGAAAGTATGAAAGTTTCTTAATGTGATTTATGTAGGCGGAATAAGAGAGGGAGGAATCAAAAATGACACCAAGCTTCTTTGCAGTAGAGGCAGGTGTGATGAGATCACCACTAAGTTGCATTTTAGTCCCAATTTGCAGGAGTTCAGTTTTGTTGCAGTTTAATTTTAAAGAGTTCTGCTCCATCCAGGTGTTAATTTCACTAAGGCAGGTTGGGAGCTGAGAAAGCTCTGATGAAGTTCCACTTTTAACATTGAAGTAGAGTTGAGTATCATCTGCATAAAAATGATAGCCCAGTCCATAGCTATGAATAATATGGCCAAGGGGAAGCATATAAATACAGAAGAGAAGAGGGCCGAGGACAGAGCCCTGAGGAGCTCCTTGTGTGACTGGTGCCGTGCTGGATCTGCTGTTGCCAAGACTAACAAACTCTTGCCTATCAGTCAGATAGGACTTGAACTAATGTTGACTTTGGACCATGCAGCATGTTTGACAGATTTGTGAAAAGACCAAACAAGACCAATAACAACTAGAAACTGCCTGCCTTGAGATACAATGAGCGATGAACTGGTGCAGGGCCTGCGACTGCCATGCAGGTGAAACCACGTGATCTTTGAGAACTGCACTCAAGTAAGACCAGAAAAACGGGATTTACAAGAAACACCTCAACTGACAAGCAGGGACTTCTCAGGTACTGTGATTATTATGGGCCACTTCAGGAATCTGTGACAAAGCTATCAGTTTGTAATTTTTTTGTCACGTATCAAAAATACACGGGGTCTGACTTATCAGAATTCTGTCGAGATTAAGTGAATGAACAAAATGGACTGTCAGGCCCTTCAAGTACAGCTGTAGTCAGCGAGTGAGCAAAATGAACAGCAGTTTAACTAAATAGTGAGGTGGGCTACATCCTCATGGTGCTCACTTTGGACTCAGAACGGAAGCTTCAGTAACGACACCTTGTCTATCTGTGCCATCCATACTGGGGATTTTAGAATTCCAAAGTCATCAGTAGTTTAGTAGAAACAGTGAAATGGATGGAGCCTCAGACTTACAGTAAGCATTTGTGGGAATGTGATAAGCCAAACACCTCTGAAAGATGACCACTTCATGAAATGGCATCCTACTTTGCAGACCCCAACTTCTGTGATTTCTTTTCAGATAAAATTGCCCAGCATCTCTACTCAGGACGTCTTTTTTACTCTGTAGTCCACATTTTATCACAGCTACATAATAGAAGTATGCAATGCTGTGTTCTTGTTGTATTTGAAACCGTTCCTGAGGTGATAACAGTCAGCCATGTAGATCCTGATCTCCATTGATCCTCACTGCAGCATCCTCTGCCCTCAGACCCAACACTTGTTACCAAATCTCTCCACCCAAGCATCTACCATCCTTCAAATGTCTTTTCATCCACCAACAGAATGCATTTCTAATTGGGGTGTCTGCACCATGTCATCCTACTTTCTATGATACCCCTGACATCTTGCTGACATCCTTATTTATTTTTCTTTCTATCCTGATGAGCACCTCCTACTTCTTTTTAATGGCCCAGATTACATCCTCATACATCAGCACTAGCTGGACTCCTGTCTTATACCACTTACAGTTACGTTTTCTTGACAGTCTCTAACCATTTGTACCTCCTCTCACTTTCTTCCATTTCTCAGCTCGGGATCAGGTCCATGATGGCTGTTTGTCAAGCACCTCTTGTGTCAAACACCCAGGCCAGATATGTCACTTGGTGGACTTGTTTCAGCTCAACATTCCGGGTGTCTATGGCTCAGATTCTCTCATCCCCTCCTTTATGGCTCACAATAACATTTGGCTTTCTAGGATTTACTTTTAATCCTTTTTGTGTTTTATTGAAAACTAGCCAACCCGCGGCGTACCATACGCCGCATAATCAGGCCGGTTTTTAAATAATTTTTAAGCACAGGGAGAAAATTAACATTTGAAAAATCGGTAATGTAATAAATCAGCAAGAAAAGCAACATTGTAACAATACATGGAACGAACCAACACACAATCGTCCGTGCGGTGCTCAGGCGCGGAGGGTGGAATGGGAGGAGAGGAGAAGGACGTCCATTCTGCTCCCTCCGTCATGCTAGTCTGCTGATTTCTCGTCCAGTATGCACTGCCCGCTCATGTGCCCACCTCCAGCTCATCACTCGAGTCGTCGTCTTTGTACAGTCCAGATGCACCTGTGACTCACGTAGACTTTTAATTGCTCTGTGCTGCCTTTCTATAATCCACCAAGACACCCGACCATGGTGGTAGCGAGGTGGGAGAGAGGTGTGTACAAAGTGCAAGAGCATCTAAGAAGACGAATGTTTCTCGCGGATGCGAATTGCTGTATGTAGCGTGTAAAAATGTTTGCTATGGTGCACGCGGTCGTGCGTCGTAACCGAAAACTCGTTTTTTAAAGACTGCTCACTTCATTGTGTTTTAACCTCAGTTGTAAAGGAATGTTTTAAGGATCCCATGGGATACCCCTCGCAAACAGTTTAACACGCTGCATATGGCGATTCACCTCCGCGAGAAACATGCCTCTATTAACAGTCAATGCCACAACGTTTGATGAATATGAAAATGATCAACCTACAGAGGGCTGAATTCAAAGACACCCCGAAATTCAAAGTGTAATAATGATATGGTAGGCAGGCTAGTCTATTTTGCCAAAAATTCATTGCAGCAACTCCAAATCATACACAGTAGTTTGTGTGTTCCCCCCACGCATGACATCATCCTAATGAGATGACAGATGGTGTCCTGGGGGATCTCCTCCCAGATCTGGACGAGGGCATCACTGAGCTCCTGGACAGCCTGAGGTGCAACCTGGTGGCATCAGATGGACCGAAATATAATGTCCCACCTAGAAGTGTTCTATTGGACTGAGGTCAGGTGAGTGAGCGTGGGAGCCAGTCAATGGTATCAATTCCTTCATTCTCTCGCCACATGAGGCCAAGCATTGTCATATACCAGAAGGAACCCAGGAGCCACTGCACCAGTATGGGGTCTGACAATGGGTCCAAGGATTTCATCTCGATACCTAATGGCAGTCCTACGGTGCCGTTGTTTAGCCTGTAGAGGTCTGTGATTCCCTCCATGGATATGCCTCCCCAGACTGACTATCACTGATCCACCACCAAACCGGTCATGCTGAACAATGTTACAGGCAGCATAACATTCTTCATGGCTTCTCCAGACCCTTTCACATCTGCAACATATGCTCAAGGTGAACCTGCTTTTATCTTTTGAAAGCACAGGGCACCATTGGTGGACCTGTCAATTCTGGTATTCTATGGCAAAAGCCAATTAAGCTCCACGGGGCCAGGCAGTGAGCACAGGACTCACTAGAGGACCCTGGACCCTCAGGCCACCCTCATGAAGTCTGTTTCTGATTGTTTGGTCTGAGACATTCACACAAGTGGCCTGCCATGTGGAGGCCATTTTGTAGGCTCTGGCAGTGGTTATCCTGTTCCTCCTTGCCCAAAGGAGCAGATACTGGTGGGTCCTGCTGATGGGTTAAGGATCTTCTACGGGGGACCCTGTCCAGCTCTCCTAGAGTAACTGCCTGTCTGTCTGTCTCCTGGAATCTCCTCCATGCCCTTGAGACTGTGCTGGGAGACACAGCAAACTTTCTGGCAATGGCCACCTCAACGTGACACCTCTCAGAACTTCAGTAGTTTGACAAGAAAGAATTAATGGGGTCAAATGACAGAGCTGAGAGAGAGAGAGAGACATGAGAACAGACTCCAGGCCATCATGGCTGCTACTACATCTGCTACACACTGACTTGAAGGGGAGTGAATACTCCTCTGTTACTTGGTGTTTTATATTTGTAAGTAATTTAGGCCGCTTACAGAGACCCGTTTTCACTTTGACTTTTTTTGTTGATCGGTGCCAAGAAAGCCAAATGAAATACTCTGTTGTATAAGAAGAAAATATGAGAACTGCCAAGAGGTGAATATTTATAAAGGAGCATCTTTAAATAAGTCACAAATAAATAGTTAAAAGAGCAGAAGTGTATTCAGCAATACACATGCCAACACAGCAATAACAAAGAAAAAGGCCTGAAAAAGACACAAAAATGGGGCAGAAAAAATCAAAATAAAATCAAATCCTAACAACCAGCAGCACATATTGCATGAGCAGAAATTGTATTAAATGAAACACAAAAAAACAAAAACTCAGCAGTAAAAAAAGTAAAAATCATGAGATAAAACTTGATGGAGATGTCAACAGCATGTTGGAGTCGTTAGAGATTTAGAATTCCATTTTCAGTGACACATTAGACTTTAGACTCAATGCACTGCTATCAGTGCCGTCAAGAAACAGTAAAAAAAGAAAGAGAGAGCATGGCAGTCGAGAGCAGCGACTAAACCTGCAAATAAGAACTTCACTCTGCTCTGTATGTGCAACAACACACTTACACTAAACACGACTAAACAGACAAAGCAAGGATTTTTACATTTTACATCTATGATAACTTTCATTTTTCTGTTGCTATTTGTAAAGCACACACATAAGTGTGAAACTGTGCTACACAAAGATATAAATGTCGATGTTGTTTATGATCTCCAGGCCAGGTAACTCCATCCTGCTCCATCAGCTCAGTATAATTTAACGTCTTTGTTACCAACAGTCAAATACGAGATTCTGAAAGTCACCTGTCACCCCTCCAGGGTCCTGCTTGACTAGAATATCACACGTTACTCTGAGCAGTTTTTAGTTCTGCTCTCCTTACCTGTTTATGTCCCTGATGTCCCGTGAAGTGACGGTGACTTTCTTCAATATACCGTTGCGGCCCCCCGACTTCGGCAGACGTTGTGAGGCCAAACATAAGGCTGCAGCAGGACTTGGTGTGTCTGTCAGCTCTGCGGCTGATCTTCTACATTACAAACACACCGTAACCAGGAAGTGCAGGTTTGTGAATAAAGTAACCAGCAGGAATGCTGTCTGGTGAGTCTTCATCGGTCACGGGGTCAACTTTACCATTGGGTGCTCCTTACTTATAGATTTTAATGGACACAATTACAATACTGACATGCCTGCCTTTCTTTGGATTACAGACGCACATAGATTGGTGGCCCCTTTACCTTCACTGCTCAATTGTGTCCCAGTAGGACATAATCCATTTCTTCTCAGCAAGCACGTTATAAAAGCAGGATGAGCGCCATGCTTTGTTCAAGCTACAGTAAGTACAAATTCACATTAATAACCTCATCGGCACTTCGTCAGTCATCTGCTGTTGTTGTGTTCTCCCAGAATTCCACCACGTTATTCAACTGGACTGTGGGAGGAAACGGGAGTACCCGGAGGAAACCCACGCAGACCATGCAAACTCCATGCAGGGAGGACCCAGGAAGCGAACCAAGGTCTCCTAACTGCGAGGCAGCAGCGCTACCCACTGTGCCACTGTGCCGCCACTATTTATATGATATATGAATATCAAAATGCTGGCACTGCAGTTTACATTCTAACAAAGGAGAGACGGTAAACCTCCTCTACGTCCCGCTGACTCAGCCGATTATTCTGCCCCTTAGTATTATTTTCTCAAAACCCGGTTAGCTGCTATAGGTTAAGACAGTCAGGAGGCTTTCTTCTTCTAAGAGGTTTATGTCACCCAACTAGTGTGCGCTCATCTCCTAACGCAGCCTCAGGTAACTTTGATCAAACGGCACCAGCAGGACTTGTAGCTGGACAGGCAGGTGGCATCCCCGGCTGGCTTTGGATCATCTCTCTAGAACTTGGTGCCTTTCTGCACTACTGGCTGCTTTAGCACGGTATACTGTGTAGCAACTGTTCAACATGTCGTCTCCATGTCTGGAGGTCTCACGTGCATACCTTATAAGAGACAGGTCCAGTCTTTTCTGGAACGGTTGCTGGCACCCATTTCTCAGTGGTGGAAAAATTATGAGCAAGAACAGCATCTCTGCTGGAAAACTAATAATCTTTAGTCCACTTGGCACGTTGATTTACTTGGTCCTGCTACTTATCATAAACTCGTACCTGAATGGTGGCTGATCTCAACAAATCAAGATGTGTTTTAAAAAACATATCAGCTGTTGACATACCTGTTGTTTAATTTAAGAAGAAACGCAAAATGTAGAAGGAGAAGGAGTAACACATTAAAAAATAGCTTGCCTTAATGCTAGAAGTATCAAAAATAAGCTAAGTGAGTTGGAGTTGTATGTAGCAGAGCATAATTATGATATTATAGCAATAACGGAAACCTGGCTAAATAACAAAGATGGGGATGAGTGTAACAGAGAGGGATACACATTATTAGGAAAGATAGACAGAACAGAAAAGGAGGTGGAGTTGCTTTTTATGCCAAACAGGGTTTAAATGTAAGTCATCTTCAGTTGGATGATGAGCCCCATCTTAGTGAGGACATGTGGCTTCGCCTGGAAAATATTAGGGAAAGAGGTCTCATTTTAGGAGTGTGTTATAGACCACCCAATTCAGACAGTAACTTCAACACACATCTTTAGTAATATCAAAAAGTTTACAGGGAGATATTATATTCATGGGGGACTTTAATTATCCAAATATTAACTGGGATAACCTTGCAGGTGGAGGAGCACAAGAGCAGGAGTTTTTAGAAGTAATCAGCAACTGTTTTCTAACACAGCATGTTAATCTCTTAACCACCCTCTGCCAGATATATCCGGCATCGTAGCGTTATTGCTGACACCTTACTGCCGGAATTATCTGGCACATTTGCTTATGATTATGTGAATGCCTGGCGCGTAGTATAACTAACGGATTGGCGTGGGTATTATTACTACATTTTACAGTATTTCGAGAACTCTATGGTTGTATTGACCGGAAATAACCATTCTTTACTTTGTGATTCGGAAGTGAAAGTTGTGAATATGGCGAATGACTTCAAGATCTCAACTGAAACCCTCCACCTGCGTCCTTGACCCAATACCAACCAGGTTTTTCAAAGAAATATCAGGCGTGCTAATTGACAATATTCTGGACATAGTTAATTCGTCATTAGATACGGGGGTCTTCCCAGACTGTCTTAAGACTGCTGTAGTTAAACCCCTACTCAAGAAAAATAATCTCGACCCCTCTGCCTTTGAAAATTCTAGACCCATTTCTAACCCGCCCTTCTTAAGTAAAATTCTAGAGAAGGCAGTCATTATGCAGTTAAATGACCACCTCAATAAACCTGCTATTCTTGATACTTTTCAGTCAGGTTTTAGAACAAATCACAGTACAGAAACTGCACTCGTTAAAGTAGTAAATGACTTGCGAGTAAATGCAGACAGAGGCCATTTATCTGTTCTCATCCTCTTAGATCTGAGTGCTGCGTTTGACACCATTGATCATAATATTCTTAGAAATCGCCTTAGTCAATGGGTGGGCCTCTCTGGCAGTGTCTTAAATTGGTTTGAATCCTACCTGGCAGGGAGAAAATTCTTTGTGAGTTGTGGTAATCAAATCTCAAAGACACATGATATCCGATATGGTGTTCCACAAGGCTCTATCCTGGGTCCGCTGCTCTTCTCAATCTACATGCTTCCGTTAGGTCAGATTATCTCAGTTTACAACGTGAGTTACCACAGCTATGCTGATGACACACAGCTGTACTTATCAATAGCACCTGATGACTCCGACTCTTTCGATACACTAACACAATGTCTTACTGGTATTTCTGAATGGATGAATAGTAATTTTCTCAAACTAAATAAAGAAAACTGAATTTTTAGTAATTGGCAATAATGGATTCAGTGAGGTTATCAGAAATAAACTTGATGCACTAGGATTGAAAGTTAAGACGGAAGTAAAAAATTTAGGGGTAACCGTTGACTGTAATCTGAATTTTAAATCACATATTCATCAGACCACTAGGACAGCATTTTTTCACTTAAGAAACATAACAAAAGTTAGACCTCTTATATCATTGAAAGATGCGGAGAAATTAATTCACGCTTTTGTTTTCAGTAGACTAGATTACTGTAACGCACTCCTCTCAGGACTACCCAAAAAAGACATAAATCATTTGCAACGAGTGCAGAATGCAGCTGCTAGAATCCTAACTGGGAAAAGAAAATCCAAACACATTTCTCCAGTTTTGATGTCACTACACTGGTTACCTGTGTCATTCAGGATTGACTTTAAAATACTGCTTATGGTTTATAAAGCCTTAAATAATCTTGCCCCATCTTATATATCGGAATGTCTGACACCTTATATTCCAAATCGTAACCTCAGATCCTCAAATGAGTGTCTCCTTAGAATTCCAAGAACAAAACTTAAAAGAAGTGGTGAGGTGGCCTTCTGCTGCTATGCACCTAAAATCTGGAATAGCCTGCCAATAGGAATTTGCCAGGCTGATACAGTAGAGCAGTTTAAAAAACTGCTGAAAACACATTACTTTAACATGGCCTTTCTATAACTTCACTTTAACTTAATCCTGATACTCTGTATGTTCAATTCTTCATAATAACTATTCACAGTGGCTCCAAAATCCGTACTGACCCCAACTCTCTCTTCTGTTTCTTTTTCCGGTTTCTTTGTTGTGGCGGCCTGCGCCACCACCACCTACTCAAAGCATCATGATGCTCCAACATTGATGGACTGAAAGCCAGAAGTCTACGTGACCATCATCATCAGGTCCTTCCATGAAAACCCTAAATACAAAGAGGACTGTTTGACTTATGTTAGGTAGAATGTCCAGAGGGGACTGGGCGGATTCTTGGTCTGGAACCCCTACAGATTTTATTTTTTTCTCCAGCCTTTGGAGTTTTTTTTTTTCTGTCCACCCTGGCCATCGGACCTTACTCTTATTCTATGTTAATTAATGTTGACTTATGTTTATCTTTTATTGTGTCTTCTATTTCTCTATTCATTTTGTAAAGCACTTTGAGCTACATTTTTTTGTATGAATATGTGCTATATAAATAAATGTTGATTGATTGATTGATTGATTGATTGAAGTGAGGTTTTGCAGGCGATTTTGGACAATAATTCTGATCACGATTTTAGCAGTTCTGAAGAAAATTTTAGCGACAATGATGATCAGCAATGTGCGCTGCATGATACTGTGAATGACGACGCATCGGATGAACTACCATTTCTGTATCCGTTTGAGGCAACGTGTGGGTTTACTGTTGATGTAAACAATTACACTGCTGAGCAGTTTTATGAGCTGTTTGTGTCACCTGACTTGATCTGACATTTTGTTCATCAAACAAATCTGTATGCAGCACAGTTTATTGAGAAAAATCCCAATTTACCTCCACATTCCCGTGTTCATGCTTGGGTAGACACTGATGAAAACGAAATGAAAAAATTCATTGGGATTTTGATGTTGATGGGAATAATCAGAAAACCAGATATTGAGATGTACTGGTCTACAGATCCTATGTATGCAACACCTATTTTTGCAGCTATCATGAAACGTAACCGATTCTCTTTGCTGCTGAAATTCTTTCATTTGAATGACAACAGCAATGAGCCAGATAGGAAAGATCCAAACCGTGACCGCTTGTTCAAGCTACGTCCTTTGATTGACCATTTGTTTGAAATATTTCAGTTGCCCTACATACCAGGGGCCTCATGTATAAACGGTGCGTAGGCACAGAAATGTTGCGTAAGAACTTTTCCACGTTCAAATCGCGATGTATAAAACCTACACTTGGCGTAAAGCCACGCACTTTTCCACGGTACCTCATGCCTTGTCGTACGCAAGTTCTCCGCTCGGTTTTGCAGACTGGCGGCACCCAGCGTCAAAGCAGTGCTACTGTTCCTGTGTGGTTACTCGTTATTTTCCTGACGTGGCTTTATAAATACACTGAAACTAACCGCATATTGTTTATTAGTGTAATGCATCTGATTGTAATTAACTTGTAACAATATAATGGTCCAGGGAACAGCCACAGTATTCCAAATACCATAACTGCTTTAGCGTTGTTACTCTCACTTCTTCTCCTTCTTCTTCTTTCAGCTCCTCCCGTTAGGAGTTACCACAGCGGATCATCTTTTTCCATATTACTCTCACTGCACGACTCGGAGTATTTATATCACTGTATCTGAGTGTGAATCACAGCAGCAGCTGATCGGAAAGAGAATTATCGGTATACGGCATTAAGAACACGCTGTCTCAGCCACTGCAAAATGTTTTAAAGCCTTTCCTGTATGGACATCGCGGTTCAGAAACAGTTTAATCCCAAGAACTTTAAATGCACTCAATCAATTGCTCCTTGTAGAACGGTTTGTACTTATAAGTACAATCACCCCACTGTAAACTTGCACTACAGTTATAATATCGCACAACCTGGGCCACTTTATAAAGCGCGTATTTACATATGATGACAATATCATTTTTAAGGTGAAATGCAGCAAAATATGTTTGTTAAATTATACACATAAAACTTTAACTTCATTTAAATAATCTATATTCTTCACTGGGAGTGTCGTGAAGGATAGAATAATTAAACATGTACTACGAAGATATTTCAATGTTCCTTAAACGTTTTGAAGAATCGGCGCTAAGCTTACAGATGGCTTAACGTCTATTACAGAGCTGATTGTGTGGCGATCGGTTACTTGGAGAAAAAAAGCACTGACTGCAGTGACGGCTAGCCAATATATATTGAATATAAAACAGAAAGAGAAAATAACAAAACAGCAAAAAACACAGCAACAAATTTCGGCAAAAGTTAAATGCTTGTGTCATGAGCACGAGGCTGCTAAGCAGTGACTGCAACGGACGTGGCCATCCACCGTGCATAAGCTACCTTACTGACATTGGCGGGCGAAGGAGCCACCGATTCTTCCTCTGCCCAGTGCCACCACAAGCCTAGAGCCACCCCTGAGTACTGCTGCAATAAATTATTTCATCAAAGTGAAACACATGTTTAATAATGTGCTTTAACTCCTATCATCATGAAAATGATATCACGTATACATCTCAGTATTTTAGTTATTCAGAGAGCTGTATTATCACGAATGTAATTGATTCTGTGTCCAGTTGGAGGAAGAGAGCCAGTTTAAGAAGCAAGTATTGATTCACACACATAGAGCACATACGAGTAGAAGATCAAATACAAAACAAAGCATTTAACGTGCTACTTTAATTACAATGTGATTTGAGAAACTGGTTAATTAAACGATTTTAAGATGAAGTTTATGATGTTCTACTTTAATGACAAAATAAACTACGTGATTAAAGTGGAAATGTCGAGACTGAAGTTGACATTTCGTGCTTTTTCCCCACTGTGTGCCTTTTTTCTCTGTACCCTAATAAGCTTTCATGTGACACTCAGACAGTGGGCTACAACTCGCATTTTCACGGCGACTTTGATATGTGACTTCTTTCTTATTTTCAGCACTGTGCGATTTGTGAATGTGAGCTTTCAAGTTTCTCCAACACCCTATGTCACTCGATCAACTTCCTTTTGTTGATTATTCCACGGTTTATTTGAACAAATTGTATGTTTTTCCTTTGCCTCCACTTGGTATTCACTGAAATTCTTATATTTCTCCCGTGCTTTCCCCATTGTCTTTTCACAGAAGGCTGAGCTTAAGGGCGATTTATATTGATTTGCATATTCAAAGAGGCGTAATTCTGGGAGGATTTGGGGCGTTACATAAAGCGGCGTGCAGCGTTAGTTTTCACGCTGAACGGGATTTATGTAGCGGAAGAACATGGAAGTTGGAGTACGCACAGATTCCTGCATCTGGATTTCAGTATTTCAGCAGTGTTGCCAGACAAATGTAAGGCCTTTGGACTTTCAGAGAAGATTGTTGTGTACCTTGCCCTACCACCATTGGACAATGGGTACACCATTTGGATGGATAACTGGTACTCCAGTTGTAGGCTGTTCCATTACCTTCATCATCGTAAAACTACAGCATGTGGCACAATTCGTTCTAACAGGGTCCCTCCAGAAGTTCTCAATTCAGCGCCAGCACCGGTTTAGCACATTGCATACCACAGTGGCCCATTGTTGTGCCTGAAATATCGAGACAAGAAAGAAGTTCACATGCTAACAACTCAGCTCAATGAGTCTGTGCAGGAGGCTTCCCGCAGAAGAGGACGCCCATCACCTACTGATGTCCGTTACAAGCCACAATGCATCATTGAATATAACAGCATCATGGGTGCTGTTGACAAGTAGGACCAAGTATTGGAACCCTATTCGGCTGCAAGAAAAACTATGAAGTGGTATAAAAAATTATCAGTTCATCTGCTCCAAATGGCAATGCTGAATGCTCACATTCTGTACCAGAAAAATGGAGGCAGAAAAACATTTCTGCAGTTTGAACATGACGTCATTGCAGACTTCATTTTCTCTGGTGAGGAACAACATGCAGATAGAGTAGAAGCAGTGGTGAGGCTCACAGAACGTCACTTTCCGGACAAACTCAAACCAACAACAACTTGGACCAAGCCACAGGCACGGTGTCATGTATGTTAAAAGAAGGGTCGGCGTAGAGACGTCAAGACCTTCTGCTCAAAGTGTCCCAGGAATCCAGGACTTTGTGCAGTTCCCTGCTTTGGCCTGTGGCACAGCAAACTCAAATACTGGGACTGAAACTATGATTGACCGAACTACTTCGATAGCTTTTGACTGTTCCATTTTGTAGCAGACACTAAATCCAGAAGCCAGAGAAAATGTACATATTTGTGTTTTATTACGTGTTTACCCATTTCTAGAACTTTCACAACATTTAGTGGTAAATACTGCTTGAATAAATGTAAAAAAGTAAAAAAATGAAAATTGTTAAGATTTCACCCGGCGTGGGGAATATTTAGGGAGTTGGCGGTTAAAGGGTTAAAGCACCAGCACGGGGTGAAGCCTGTCGGATTTAGTATTCTGTAATAATCAGGATAGAATTGAGGGTGTAGAGGTGATTGAACCACTAGGGTCAAGTGACCATAATGTAATACAATTCTCAGTATTTTGTAAGAGTGCAGATGCAAAGACTAAAATTGTGAAGTTGAACTTTGGTAGGGCTAATTTTGAGCATGTGTGACAAAGTCTAAGTAGGATAGACTGGGATAAGCTGTTAAATGATGAGACAGTCGAGGAGCAGTGGAACAGGTTTAAAAATGTTTTACATGTAATGCAGGACAGATACATACTGTGGCAGTAGGGGGCAGTAGTGCACCCTCGAACCCTCAGGTACGACTCCTGACACCAGGTAACAGTCCAAGACCTTTTTATTTTTTTCTTACAGTGCACCAAGCACCTTCCACACTCTTCGCAAATAAACACACTCCAATAAACTCAATAACCACTCCTCCTCGCCCAGACACTTTGCTCCTCTCCCACCCAGCACAGCTCAGTGTCTGGACTGAGGCAGCGTCCTTTTATAGCCCCTGACCCGGAGGTGTTCCTGTCCCAGCAGTCCACAGTTCCCTATTCCTTCCGGGTCAGGGCAATCAGTCCATTACTTCAACCCGGGAGCACGCCATACCTTCCTGTCACATGACCGTGACGTACTCCCGGGTCATAAGGCACAACAGAGCCCATAAGTCCCCCCACAGCGACTCCTGGTGGCGCCCAAGGTATCCAGCAGGGCTGTGAATAAACACCACAGAGTCCATAAGGCCCTGCTGGACCTCGGAGCACGATCCCGCTGTCTGGAGAGCTCCTCCTGTCGGCCTGGGGGTGCGGACCGGCCTCGGAAGCCGGCAGTCTTCCACAATTCCCCCCCCTTAGCGACGACTTCTGGGGCGGAGCGTCCGGCCCCGAGAGGGACGTCCTCCTCAGGAGGGCGCGTCGTCCGGCCTTGAGTGCGTGCCCTGTCCTCGAGCGAACCTTGGGGGCGGTGTACCTCCTGTCTCTCCGGGGACAATGGCGCTCGTGGCCCGTTGCGGCAATTATAGCACCGGCAAGCCCTCCTGGTTGCTTCCCTCTGCGGGACCAAAACACCTCGGAACTCCGTCAGCGTCGTCTCCGCCCCTTCACCTGCCAGGGAGGGCATTACGGCCGCTTGGCTGCCCTCAAGCCTTCTCTCCATTATGTCGGGAGACCCACCTTTCCTTTTGGGGATCTCCCGCTTGATCTGGGGCTTGCGCTCAGCCTGAGACTCTCCATGGAAAGAGGGAGCCTCTTTACTGTCTGCACACCCGTTTCCTTACGTTTACTAGGAGCGGCTTCATTAGCACCGTCTCGCTCCGATGAACAGCACCAGTCAGCTGCACCGCACGGTAGCGCTTCCGCCGCACTCCCATCACCGGCGTTACCCGCATTTATGACCGGTCGGGTCCTCGAGCTGTACTGCTCGGAAAGCCACGCCGCGCGCATGCCCGGGCTGTTTGCTCCAGTCCCCGACCATTCGTCATCATGCCCCAGTCTCTTGTCGGGCACACAGTGCTTTGACACGCTTACTCATTCTCAGCGGTGCCCGATCGCACTGTGTCCCCTTACTCTCTACGACACGGGAGGGACTCACCTGTACTCCCGCATCGATCCTCTCCGAGCTTCCGGCAGCCGCTGCACGAACTCCCTCAGTGCTTTCAACGGAGCTGCCGCCATCGCTCCCAATTCCAGTACACGTTCCTTTAGTTCAGCATATTCCTGTAAGAAACTGCTTAGAACGCGGTATTCTCGAGCCCCTGTAAATCAAACAGTTAATGTTTACGGCGGAGTTGTTAGCGCTTCCGCATTTTGCTTACCCTCCGGCGGGAACCAATGAGCACGCCCCTCCTGGCACGTGTTTCGCTGGGTCGCGCAGAGGCTCCTGGGAGTTGGAGTCCTCAGAGGGACGGCTGGGTACTACAAGCGGCTGCGATCTGCCTTTTCCTTTACGCGGCAGACTCGTCAGCCACAACCCGTCCCTCTTTGTCGGTGGCTTCTTGTTTGGCGGCGCCGCCCGCCTTCCCCTCCCTTTCCAGGAGGCTCGGACCCGTTAGGGAACGACCGGCCTCGTCGGAGGACTCCGGGTTCCCTCCACCGTCCCGACATCCACCGCGGGTGACCAGTCTGTCATTGACTGGAGCTGTCGGTAGCCGTCCCGCATCCTGGCCTGCCTTCTGGGAGCCGCGGCCATTTTGCGGCACGCAGGTAGTCGTCCAGGCGCGCTGCAATCCCTCCGGCGGACGTCTGTAAAACAGGATAAAAACAAAGGCGGGACGTCGGGCGGTTTACCTGCAGCCGCCTCCGTAACGGAATGCGGCACCCCCGGACCGTCTAAGGAGCAGCTGCGCCCGGGATTTGTCCGTGTGCGGGTCCGCGGCCGGGCTTGTTTGGCCCGGATCAGCGCTTTGTCTTCCTCGCTCCCGGTCAGGAGGGTCCAGGACATCGCGGCGTCCGTCATGCCCTGCAGGCGGCTGGGACTGACCTTCTTTTTTCCTGTTTTCTTTCCCATGGCCCTGTAGAGCGGGATAGCACGCAGTGTTGCCGCTTCCTTGGCAGCGGGTGGTGTTGTGCACCTCCGTATAAAGATGGGGAATCCCCCGAGGGTTGTCTGCCCACACAAAATTTGTTTGTTATGCAGGTCCTCTGCCAACAGACGGCCAGAGAATCCTGCCGACTACGCCAGTGTGGCAGTAGGGGGCAGTAGTGCACCCTCGAACCCTCAGGTACGACTCCTGACACCAGGTAACAGTCCAAGACCTTTTATTTTTCTTACAGTGCACCAAGCACCTTCCACACTCTTCGCAAATAAACACACTCCAATAAACTCAATAACCACTCCTCCTCGCCCAGACACTTTGCTCCTCTCCCACCCAGCACAGCTCAGTGTCTGGACTGAGGCAGCGTCCTTTTATAGCCCCTGACCCGGAGGTGTTCCTGTCCCAGCAGTCCACAGTTCCCTATTCCTTCCGGGTCAGGGCAATCAGTCCATTACTTCAACCCGGGAGCACGCCATACCTTCCTGTCACGTGACCGTGACGTACTCCCGGGTCATAAGGCACAACAGAGCCCATAAGTCCCCCCACAGCGACTCCTGGTGGCGCCCAAGGTATCCAGCAGGGCTGTGAATAAACACCACAGAGTCCATAAGGCCCTGCTGGACCTCGGAACGCGATCCGCTGTCTGGAGAGCTCCTCCTGTCGGCCTGGGGGTGCGGACGGGCCTCGGAAGCCGGCAGTCTTCCACAATACCTAAATTTGGAAGTAATAGGAAACTAAAAAAACTCCACGATGGATTAATAAAGATTTAAAAAAGAAGTTGCAAAGGAAAAAACTGCTGTATAAGGCATATAAGACTAATGACTGCAAAGAGAATCGTAGCGCGTATGAGAAAATGAGGGCAACCATTAAGAAGGATATCAGAGAGGCTAAAAGACAGTTGGAGAGGAATATAGCAGATAAGGGAAAAGACCCCAAGAGATTCTTTCAGTATTTTAGTAGTAAAAGAACAGTTAAGGAGGAGGTCAAGTGCATCAGGAATAGTAAAGGGGAATTAAAAGATACAGACAATGAAATAGCAGATGCCCTAAACTTACATGTTTCTGAGGTGTTTACAAGTGAGCAAGTGGATAACCTCAGAGCAGTAACAGGGACTACTAAGGAGGTACTGAGGGATTTGGAAATTGTAGAGAGAGAAGTGCTGCTCAGATTAAATAAGATGAAATCAAACAAATCACCAGGACCAGATAATATTTATCCTCGTGTTCTTAAGGAGGCTAGTGAGTACAGATATAAACTCTTGACACATATTTTTAGGAAGTCACTGCGCACTGGAGAGATTCCGAAGGACTGGAAAATGGCAACTATCATCCCATTATATAAAAAGGGTGATAGGGCAGATTCAAGCAAGTACAGTGATCCCTCGCTATATCGTGCTTTGACTTTCGCGACTTCACTCCATCGCAGATTTTAAATGTAAGCATATCTAAATATATATCACGGATTTTTCGCTGGTTCGCGGATTTCTGCAGACAATGGGTCTTTTAATTTAAAGTACATGCTTCCTCAGTTTGTTTGCCCAGTTGATTTCATACAAGGAACACTATTGGCGGATGGCTTAGAAGCTACCCAATCAGAGCATGTATTACGTATTAACTAAAACTCCTCAATGATATACGATGTGCTTCCCGAGCGGTGCTTGATTGTTTGCTTTTCTCAGTCTCTCTCTGACATTCTCTGCGCCTGACGGAGGGTGTGTGAGCAGAGGGGCTGTTTGCCTAGAAGATACGGACGCTACTCTAAAAAATGCTGAAAGACTACCTTCACATTGCTCCCTTCTTTGCGGCTGCTTTATCGCGGTGGGCATACTTAAAAGCCCAACAGCACGTATTGATTTTTTGGTTGTTTGTTTTTCTGTCACGCTCTCTCTCTCTCTCTCTGACATTCACTGCTCCTGACGGCACTCCTTTGAAGAGAAGATATGTTTGCATTCTTTTAATTGTGAGAAAGAACTGTCATCTCTGTTTTGTCATAGAGCACAGTTTAAACTTTTGACTAAAGGGTGTTATTAAATGTCTAGAGGGCTCTAATAATATTAACAGTGTGGGAGAGTTTATAAGGGCTTAAAATATATAAAAATAACCATACAAACATATGGTTTCTACTTCGCAGATTTTCACCCATCGCGGGGGGTTCTGGAATGCAACCCCTACGATCGAGGAGGGATTACTGTATAGGCCAGTAAGTTTAAACAAGCATCACAGGAAAATTAATGGAATGAATTATTAAGGATAAGATTGAGCAACACATGACAAGGACAGGAGTTATTCTGAACAGTCAGCATTGGTTAAGAAGAGGGAGGTCGTGTTTTACTAACAGGCTGGAATTCTATGAGGAGGCAACAAAAGCATATGATCAAAGTGGAGCAGATGAGATTATTGATCTGGACTTTCAGAAAGCATTTGATAAGGTTCTACATGAGAGGCTGGGCATCAAATTAAAAGAAGTGGGAGTTCAGGGTGATGTTTTTAGATGGGTGCAGAATTGGCTGAAACACAGGACGCAGAGGGTGATGGTGCGAGGAACCTCATCAGAACTGGCCGATGTTAAGAGTGGTGACCAGCAGGGGTCAGTGCTAGGGCCACTGCTTTTTTAAACATATATAAATGATTTTGATAGGAATATAAGTAACAAGATGGTTAAGTTTACAGATGATACCAAGATAGGTGGACTAGCAGATAATTTGGAATCCGTTATATCATTACAGAATGACTTGGATAGCAGACAGGCTTGGGCAGATTTGTGGCAGATGAAATTTAATGTCAGTAAATGTAAAGTATTACACATAGGAAATAAAAATATTAGGTTTGAATACACAATGGGCGGTCAGAAAATCGAGAGTACACCTTATGAGAAGGATTTAGAAATCATAGTGGACTCTAAGCTATCGACTTCCCGACAGTTTTCAGAAGCCATTAAGAAGGCTAACAGAATGTCAAGTTATATAGCGCCTTTGATGTGTGGAGTACAAGTCACAGGAGGTTCTGCTCAACCTTTATAATGCACTGGTGAGGCCTCATCTTGAGTACTGTGTGCAGTTTTGGTCTCCAGGCTACAAAAAGGACATAGCAGCACTAGAAAAGGTCCAGAGAAGAGTGACTAGGCTGATTCCAGGACTACAGGGGATGAGTTAGGAGGAAAGATTAAAAGAGCTGAGCCTTTACAGTTTAAGCAAAAGAAGATTAAGAGGTGACATGATTGAAGTCTTTAAAATTATGAAGGGAATTAGTCCAGTGGAACGAGACTGTTATTTTAGAATGAGTTCATCAAGAACACAGGGACACAGTTGGAAACTTGTTAAGAGTAAATTTCACAGAAACATTAGGAAGTTTTTCTTTACACAAAGAACAATAGACACTTGGAATATGCTACCAAGTAGTGTGGTAGACAGTAAGACGTTAGGGACTTTCAAAACTCGACTTAATGTTTTCTTGGAAGAGATAAGTGGATAGGACTGGCGAGCTTTGTTGGGCTGAATGGCCTGTTCTCGTCTAGAGTGTTCTAATAAAGACGTTGTTTGAAAGGTACTTCACTATTGGAAGCTTTAAGAGCGTATTTTAGGGTCTGCGCCATTCTTTCAGCCTTGCCATTAGTAATAATGGATGGATAGGAGATTTTTAATGTCATTGCTTTTTAAGAATCTCTCCTTTTCTTGGGACACAAGAAAGGTGGAACATCTCTTTTAAGGTTTGGATCATCTTTAATGATGTGATGGTGGATGTGATGGTCACTTCAGGAATGTGCATCCACTGCTTCCAGAAGCATTACACCTTCTACAGGTCCTACAAAGTCTAAATGGACACGTTGCCAGGACTGGTAGGCCATTCCCATAGAGGTGCTGGTGCTGGACTTGGCATGTTTCTGAAGCCTTGGTATGATGAACATGACGTTGCCTTTGCCTCAATATCACGATCAAGTCCAGGCCACTAAAAGTAACTCTGGGCTAGCTCTTTCATTTGGATGATGCCACTGTGTCCACAGTATAACTCACCCAGAATGTATTTCCTCAACCTTGGTGGTATAATTTCTCGCTGCCCCACATGAGACATCCTGCTGTCACTGATAGTTCATTACCCCGTGAAAGGTAAGGCTGAACATCAGGAAGTGCATGAGGGGTGCTAAAGTCCTGACTTCTGACAATGCAATTGAGTAATTTTGAAAGTGTTGAATCGCCCCTGCTTTCCTGCTTGATCAGGTGGGCGATTACACGAGTATCTTTTTGAGTGAACTCTGGTGGGACTGGTCGCCGCTGCTTGCTGGTAACTAGACTGTTGATTTTAGCTATGACTGGTCATGTTGCTGGTGATATTACCGTTATTGCTGATATCTCTGTATGGCAGTGAACGACTGTGTATACATTAGCATCAGTCTAACACCATTTCAAAACTTACCTGGTTTGTTCTCTGGATGCCTGAGCTGCTTGTGGCATCGAATACAATGTGGACTGGTAGGATTTTCACCAGGTCTATGTTTGTTTATTCTTTCCTGTCACTCGTTATCCAACCTGCGACTGGCCTGCTCCTGTACTCAATTGCTGAGCACCCACCAGTCTGTGCCCCTGCTGTTTGTGCTGCATTTTGATCCTCACATCATATTTCTCCCTCGTCGGAAATACATCCATCATGGGTCCCGTTGGAGATTCCGAATGGACACTTCGAAAGGAATTTATTCCTTCTGGTCTAACTCTCGGCACTCTCCACGTAACACAGATAGGATTGCTGACCACAGTGTGTTGGCCAGCCTAGCTTGGTTGGCTATCACCGTTGCCAAATGTGACAGCACCACTGTCAGTTTTGGTCTACTGAACATCTGCTCACTCATAAGCAAGGGGCATCTCATCCAGGATCGCCTCATTGACAGTTTGACTTTCTCTTTTTAAATGAGACATGGCAACAACCTCAAGACTTTTCTCAACTTAATGCATCCACCCCACCAGGGTTTATTTACATTTGTCACCTCTGTGCCTCTGGCCAGAGAGGAGGTTTTGTAATAATTTATTGCGAGAAGTGGAAAGTCCTGCCACTGTCTGCTCCTGCTGTTAGCTCTTTTGAATCCACTGTGTGTCAATTGTCTTGGCCTATTACTACCATCATTACAACTGTCTACCATCACCCTAAGTCAAACAATGATTTACCTTGCTTCTTTTCTTATCCATTTATTTACAATTACTTCACACATAATTCTGTTGTGAGGTTTTAATATACATGTGGACAATATCAATATCCCTCTCACTCTTGCCTTGAGAGTTTTGGATACCAGCATCATACTGATGTTCCCATCTATTGTAAAGGACATATCTTGGACCTGTTGTCCTGCTCTGGTGTTGTCCCTCTTGCTCTTACAGCAGATTAACTCACTATAACTGATCATGAAAGAGTCGGATGAAAATCATCAGTGTTTTATTCAAAGATTAACGCAAAGACTTATCCACTAAAAGTACGTGTTCTATGATTTTGAGTGGCGTCAAGATGACAGAACCCAGATCCCCAATTACATCCACTGCATTCATTGGAATGGTCAATCATAGAGTCGGACCGGTGAGAAATGTGTAGCAAAGTTCTTCCACAGATATCGATTCCCAAAATACCAAGATTACACGTTCATAGCTCACAATTCTAAGGGGTATGACGGCTATTTCTTAATGAAATATCTCGTCGAGAGTGGGCAAACTCCATTTGTTACATCTCAGGGTTGTAAACTAATGTGCTTTATAGAAGAAAATTATAACTTGAGATTTATCGATTCGTTGAACTTCTTACCTAAGAAATTGAGCAGTATGCCCAAAGCTCTGGGATTCCAGGCTCAAAAAGGGTACTAACCCCATTTCTTTAATACCGTTGAAAATCAATATTACATCGGACCGTACCCCGATCCTAAATATTATGGTATTCAGCACATGATGAGCCAGGAAAGAGAGGAGTTTTTGTCTTGGTACGACTCAATTAAAAGCGGCACCTTCAACTTTAGACAAGAAATGGCTTTTACTATTGTAGAAACGACGTGGTTATTTTGAGAACAGCGTGCATGAAATTTAGAGAGGAAGTGCTCAGGATCGGTAATATTGATCCTTTTCAGTGTATGACCCTAGCTTCTCTCTGCCTGTCCATGTACAGACAAAATTGCATGTCTGATAATGCAATCGGAATAATTCTGAGTGATCATTACAAAAACACGCACAAAGCTTATTCTAATGCTTCTATTCAATGGCTGATGTTTCTTTTCCGAGAAGGAAAAAATAAACATTTGGCATGCCCTGAATCACGGTAAAGTAAAGATGGGTTCCTTTTATCTAGATGGTTCAGGGTGTCCCGACAGCCTTTGAGTTCGCTGGCTGCTTTTATCACAGGTGTCCAAAGTGCTACAATGTGCAAGCTAAACATCCTCTCATGGGGACGCCTTATGCCTAATTGTTTCGAACATTTGATGACAAACTGAAGAAATTGCATGAAAAATTTAATCTGATGGTGAAAGTGATTTGGGAACATCAGTGGGAAAGCATGACAAAAGAAGACTCGGAGCTTCAGGATTTTTTAAAACGCCTTGAGTTTCCTGAACCTATCAATCCCCATGATGCCCTGTATGGTGGGCGCACCAACGCTATCAAATTATATCATAAGGTTCAAGGAAACGAGCAAATGCATTATTACGATTTTACAAGTCTGTATCCTTACGTCAACAAAACAAAAACCTACCCGATCGGCCATCCAAGCTTTGTTTTTGAGGATCTTAAGAAATACTTCGGGCTCGTTAAAATCACCATACTAGCCCCTCGCAATTTGTAATTTCCAGGAGGAAATTTACAGGAGGCCTCTGGTTGGCCATCATGGGCCTAGGATGAAGCATCCCGCCAGCGCTATGTTGATGACTATTTCATAAAAGAAGGCTCATTACTGGAGCATGAAAACATAGCCTCCAAACCCGCTAAGAGACAAATTTCCAAGTTATTTCTGAATTCTCTTTGGGGAAAATTCGGTCAGAAGCCTAACCAGCATACCACGACGTTTGTTAAACACACCCAAGAATTCTTCGATTACCTGTTCGCAGATGTGTATTGGGTCTCCTATTTTGGCTTTGTCAGTGATGAAATTGCTCCAATGCTGTGGAGGTATGCAGATGACAGATATGTTCTACCTAGGCCTGTCAATGTGGTGATCGCCGCTTTCACAATGGCCTATGCCTGCCTAGAATTGTATGAATTGTTGGATCGTTTAGTGCTGAGGATTCTGTAACATGATACAGATTCCGTAATCTTCACAGCCTCGCCCGGACAGTACACTCCGCTGCTCGGTGACTATTTAGGCAAACTCACCAGTGAACTAGATCCCGACGACTTCATTGAAGAATTTGTTTCTGGGGGTCCGAAAATGTACGCGTACAAAACATTCAAAGGCAAGGTCTGCATGAAGGTAAAGGGCATTACTCTCAATCACAAAACGGTTCAAGCGGTAAACCTATACTCATTAATGGATCTAGTGCATAGTTTTGTAGAACATGATCTCACAAAACAAATAACGGTTCATACCATACAGATTCATAGGAACAAAAAGACTCTGACGTTGCAAAATCGTCCACTCAGAAAAGATTCAGAGTGGTGTACAACAAAAGGGTTCTATTGCCCGATTTCACACCTCTCCCCTATGGATACTAAAGAGGGTTTTGATGTTAGACTTCAGCATTCATTCTCAAAAATAGTCTCAGGACCCTCCTGTTCGGGCAAATCACATTATGTGTAAAAGCTTTTGGAGCACACGGACCATATGCTTTCTCACTGTCCTGACAATATACTCTGGTTTTATAGCTATTGGCAGCCTCTGTATGATGAACTGTTAGCCCAATTTCCAAAAACCAGATTTTTGGAGGGGTTACCTGCCTCCTTATACAATGATGAACTACTGCCGCCTGACCAAGTTAACTTGGTGATTGTCGACGATTTGATAAAACAGGCGAGCCATAGCGAAGAGATAGAGATGGCCTTCACAAAATATACTTATCACAGGAATTTGTCCATCATTTACTTGGTCCAAAATTTATTCTTTCAAGGCAAGAAAAGTAGAACGATAAATCTGAATACCAATTACATTACCCTCTTTAAAACCCTTGAGATAAGCTGCAAATCACCAATTTAGCACTTGAAATGTACCCTGGGAGGGTTACATTTTTCTTGGAGGCGTTTGTAGACGTTACGCGGGCCCCTTACAATTATCTGTTGGTGGATCTGAAAGCCCATACGCCTGACGAATTTCGTTTATGTACCAGAATGTTTCCTCCCGACTGGCCTGCAGCATACGTCGTGAAAAGTTCAAGACGAGCGATTTTCCAAGTATTTGAGAAAGAGACGGCATGTCGTACAGAATAAAAAGAAATCTCCCTCTGCTCAAGACCCTGCATAGGGTCTCCTGTCATCGAAGAAAAGCGCTGTTGAGAGAGGCTCCAGACGATTTCATTTACGCTCTGGCCGAAATAGCTCTCAATACTTTAAAGGGCCATGTACCCCTGACTTCCAGACAGTTCAAGCTGCTGAAGAAGCATCGTTGCTCCGTTAAAAAACGTGACGATAAAAAACTTACTGTTAAAAAGAAAAAATCCCTTTTAAATCAGAAAGGAGGGTTTCTCAGAGCCCTATTATGCACGGCCATTCCTTTCATTACTAGTTTAATAGGTTCGAGAGTATAAATATGCAATACACGCATAAGATGTACCTGGTCCCTCAACAACAAATGGCTCAATGGCAACAGAAAGCCTCAACTTCCACCAACCTTTTAAGAGCTATGGAAAGTAAAATGGATAAACAAATGAAATTCATACTCAAACGTAGGGACTTGAGCTCCGATGCAAAGGTAAAGCTCTATACGGCCATACCTTAGATACCTTACCTTTGTGAAAAAAGAGGATAAAGAAACCGGGTTTCTGACGTTATTTCTGCCTGCTGAGAGCAAGGAGGAGCCGCTGGGGTGCGATCAAAGATGCTCCTAGTACCCCAGAAGAATGGGCGTATGACGAGATTTTGCAAAGAGCTCCGGATAAATCAAAGAAATATACCGAAATTATTTTACAGAAAATGTTGCATAACTCTAATACAACCTACTGGAATGGCTTGGGAGATTTTGTGTTTCGTGGAGAACCATTACCCGGTACGAATATGGTTGATCTAATGCGGAACTTGACCGCCCGTCACAACAAACGGCCCTATCTGTAAAAGAATTTGTTAAGGCCCTGGCTGGTTTGAACATTCCGGCCTCTGCCGTACTAAATGCCGACACAAGAGAACTTCTAGACAGCTTCAAACCTTCTGCCCCAGATGGGTCCACTGCCTCTACCGCTGCCATTGCCTCTGCTTCCGATATACCTGTTGGCAAGAAAACCAGACCTTGCAAAAAGAATAAATGGATTCCTTACTGAAATGTAATTATATTTTTTGTTTATTAAATATTACATTTGATTACACAGTCTGTTTATTCTTTATTAAGATAATTACAGGTCATAGAACTTTGCATACAGGGGTAATCCTGAAAACCTCTCAAAGTGTTCTTAGACAAGGTGCTGACAAATTTTTGAACCATATAATCGTTCTTGGTGACTTCATTAAAATACAGGTTCATGACATCTTTATAAGAACATCTTTTCCCTCTGTGATGCAGGAAAAATGTTGTTTGCAGACTGTGGAAAATAAACTTTGAAGCTGACGGGTATGGTGAATAATTTCTTTACAGTTTCTGTTTAAAAAGCTGTATATTTCCTCAGGAAAATAGGTAAAGTCTGGTGGGGCGCCGTAGGAATCAAAAAATTCTCCAGTTCTGTCTTCTCTGAGATGTATCGCCAACCAATGCTCTCCGGGTTGATTTTGACTGTGAATATTGACGATGATCATGGTCGGGAGATCCGTAAGTATCTTTTCAGGCAGTTCGACGCACCCCAACACTCCGTAAAACAGATTTTCTGTGTATGGATTACTGGACATGAGTTTGTTGATCTGCAGGGTATTCATGCTTTTTAGTAATCATAAAGTATGTTTCTTCTCTGGTTTATTTCAATGATGTTGTCAAAGGCGGTGTACACTATTAGATTCACAGTATGGGGTAGGGGCTGTCGAAGGTGGATTTCAAATCTCATGTTCCCGGTTTTCATCAATGAGAAATGGTCTCTGCATTCTTGATCAGGCGTCAAATCAAAGGCAAAGAGGGTGTATCACTGGGAAAATTCAGAGCGTTTGATGGCTAGAGGCTGGTCTTTCAAATGCTTTCCAGAGGCCAACACGAGGTTGTAATATTCTCGAGCTGTGTTGTCATTAGCAAAATCAGGCTGAAATGGTTTGGCTGGAATCTGCTCTCCGTCCAAATACAAGGCCAGGGACTCCACCTGGTTATGCTTGAAATTGAAGGGGTTTCGGGCGTAATCCCCCGAAAAGGCCTCATTATCCACCATGCCTAGGACCACGTACTTGGGTAGTTTTCCCAAGAACAGGTTCTCTTGATTGCTCACTCATATCTCGGCTGGCATACTGAGAACTTTCATATTCACTCTTTCCACGGGGTATTTGGCATTGGCAGTTGTGAGATTGTTGGTGTGCCCTATTTTCACCACCACGGAAACTTTAACTTTCTTGACAAAAAGAGCGGCAGATAAAATGTTTACTTTGTAATGCTCGGCATATCAGGACATCAGACAGAATTCATTTTTGCTCCGTACCATTTTTATTTTGATGTTCACCCCGTTTAGAATTAATTTTTCTTGAAAAAATAGGTTGGAATGAATAGGCCCGAGGAGTTCTACTGTTTTATCCTGGATTGTATGGCCTTTTTTTTTTTTAATCTCTCATTCGGTCCGTCCAAGACTGTGTTTTCATGTTCGTTAGCTGTGTCTTTGTAAAAAAGACCCGACACAATTTGCAACTTGAGAGTTTCATTGCTGTAATTTAACAATTCCTCAAAAAGGGCCCTGTACGGGTAAAGGCTGGAACTCTGTGATATTAAGTGATCTCCCAGGGTTACATCCGCTTGTGAAAATAAACCGGCTATTGGATAATTAACAAAGGCTACCTTGGCCATGGGAGGGGGGGCGATTAGTTCCGTCGGCATTGACGATTTTGCATCGGACGTGTAGAAGCGTGTTATTCAGGTCCAAGTAGTCTTCCCTGTTCCCGGTAATCAGGAACTCCAGCAGGGAGACTTCAGATAGAGCTGAGAGAGGAGGTACCTTGACGTAGATGCTTTTTTCTATGCTAGTATGAGTACAGGGTACCGTAAACAAGTCCAGTTCGGATTTCACACACTCTTGAGACAATCAATGAATGAAAGACTTGTGTTTGTGTATTTATGTGTGACTTTCTAATTGGCTAGACCACTAGGTATTATTATAAAGCAAAAATGTTTGGTACTAGAAGTATTTATTTTATAATTTTTTTAAATGATCTTTTACTACTAATGTCTCAGTCTCAGCTGGCTAATTAATGTGGGGTGGTATTGTTACTGATGTGTATCTTGTAAGCATGTTCTACATATTTATAAGATGAATAACTGTAACGTTGTTCCATATCTTTTTGCTACAGAACAACCGTATTGAAATTAGAAGAGCTTGCATACTAAAAACACTTATCATTTACCTGAATGAGGATCCTGAAGACATCATAACAGTACCTTGTAAGTATGCAAACACATGTTTATTATAAAAGGCATGCTTTTATAAAACTGGCACAGTTTTCCAAAAAGTTTTTATTCCATGGACCAGAAATCTGTAAACATTTTCCCACATGTTTATGTGGGTTTACTCCGGGTACTCCAACAATCCAAAGACATAGAAGTTAGGTGAATTGGGGATGTAAATTTGGTCCTGTGATATTTGGGTGTGTGAACTTGATTGTCTAGCTTGTCTGCCCTGGGATCAGCACTTGATGGACTGATTGGGTGTGTTTAGAGGTTTTGGGATCAAACTGTTTCTGATCCTTGAGGTCCATGTAGGAAAGGCTCTGAAGCATTTGCAGAACGTGAGAAGTTCAAATAGACTGTGCTCATGGCTGACTACAATCCATGCAGATACTGGTAGCTTTCCTGAGGCAGCGTATGCTATAAATGTCTTGCAGGGCTGGAAGCTGTATCCTGATCATCCTCTGTGTTCTCGACACAACTCGTTGTAGAGCCTTCCGAACAGCTTCTGTATAGCCGTGATACCACACTCAGATACAATGGGTTAAAATATTTAGAGTTTTGCACTGAGAGTAACAACGCTAAAGCAGCTGTGGAATTTGGAATAGTTTGGTCATTCCGTGCATCATTATATTGTTAAAGGTTGATTACAGTCCAGTGCCTTAAATTTATAATCGTTAATTTCAGGGTATTTGATAAAGCCTGCATCATGGATGTGAATCTAGAAGAGAAAGGGAAACCACACAAGATCAATAGCACTGTTTAGATGCTGGGTATGTCAGTTTGCAAAAATGGGCAGAAAAATGCATACTCAAGGGGGGGATAGGCTGCCGTGAGAATGTGCAATTCTTTACGCCAAGTTTAGTTTTTATACATTGTGATTTAAGCGTGGAAACAGACGTACACACCGTTTATACATGAAGGCCCTGCTCTTACCAGGTTTGAAGTGTATCGCTTAATTTGAAATCTAAATAAAACTGTTCAAGTATCTTTTTAGAGTCAGTCTTTCAGTAGTCTTTCAGTCTATGCCAGCCTAACTACCAAAGCATGAAATGTAATTTACCCACTTTTGGCCAGATTTTATTTTAAAAAATACTTCAGACATGCTTGTTGCATGAGAAAGAATCTGTTTTCAAAAGGAAGTATTATTGCCATGTGTTATTGTTAATGATTTGTCTCTTTTGAATTTTTATTCTAGGATTTTGCAAACAACCAGGAAGCCATAAACCAGACAACCATAGGCATATCCGTCATCATACATGAAAGAGGGGAACCCACTGATGACTCTGAGGATGTTGGAATAATTATCGAAGGTGTTGAAGTGACGCACACCCTACACAACATTGAAATGCATTTGCCATTTTGTTTGGCACAATGTATGCACTGAATTTGAGCCACCCACAATATTTGAGATATACCTGTGAGGTTCTGCAAAAGATAGTGATGGGACAAGATGGAGCCAAATGACCAAACAAAGCCCAAGTACTAAAAAACAAACTGTTTGAAATGACAACTTAGGCTTACGAGATGCAATAAGAGTTGCGCACCACAATTTATTTGTGTTTATTTATTTTTTGTTGTTGTTCTTTTCCTTACTAATCTTGTTTAAAGGAAAAAATAAGGCACTTTTTTGTTTTTTTTGAAAAGGGTCAGGCTGTTTTTTGTTTCCACCATTGTTAAATGTGATTTCAGCCTGTTTTCCATGACGTTTATCAGTGTTATAAAGACCAATATATCATTTTATATAATTTTTTTATTTAATGTTTATATTGTTGCTTTATATAATTCAACTTTGTATTTTGTAGCATTGTTAATAAATTAAGATTAAAAGGGGTCGTAATTGTCTGTATTTTATATAGGTGAATTGTGTGGAAATAGACACCCATATATTTTGTTAAACCAGCTAAATAAAAAGCAATCCATATTAAACAGATCACTTAGTGGGGCTATTCAAAATAGTTCAATTAGTACTGCTAACTACAGCTAAGTAAAGACAAAATGCTGTGATATTACTTTTATTTTAATTTATTTAGTTCATTCTACTAAACATTAATTGGTCCAGCAAAGTAAAACGATCTTGAGATTGTGTTAGTTAATTTAATTTGTTGAACATAAAAAATCACTTCATCTAACTTGACCACATTATGTTGACTGAGTGCAAGTTGTTTAAGGAGATAAAATTACAAAATAGTATTCTTAGTTTACACAACTCAGTTGTGTGGAAACTGTTGACATAACTCAGTTAAGTAAATTCAGCAAGAACTTTTTTTAAGTGTGACCTCAGAATCAGGAAATGAAATGCCAGCCATCCCAGCCACAGTACTGATAACTGGAGAGCAGTGGATGACACAGAGATAACAGCAGTCATTGGACTTTGATAACAGCTGGGGCTTCTAGAGATAGCCAAGAGTCAATAGATTCCCTTTGGCCTGTAACCCTGTGTTCACTGCAGCCATGACTAGAACAAGATTTCAACAAATTTTGAGATACATGAGGTTTGACAATAAAGCAACAAGAGGAGAACGAGTGGCAGCAGACAGGCTTAAACATTTCTGAGATATACGGACAATGTTTTCAGCTCAGCTCCCAAAGTACTTCATTCCAGGCACAGACATGCTTGTGGATGAGCAGCTTGTTGGTTTCAGAGGAAGGTGCAGTGGAGAAGGACTGATAAGGAGAGTAAATAGTGGTAAGGAGAAGGAGAGGCTTCTCGGAGTCTCTCAGAGCTCCAAGATGTGTCTGGCTGTAATAAATCTGGAATATAACTATATAATGGTAAACAACGCCATTTTTTTTTGCAGCAAAAATGGCAAGCAGATGAAGCCTTCAGACAAATTCTAAATAAGGAGAGCTCTGAGGGAGGGAATAAGGGGACTGAGAATGAGGATCATGTTTCCCAGGCTTCAGCAAACAGCGCAAATCAAAATGTACCTTCATTATCTTTGTGACATGATAAGAAAGGTCACAGAGCTAAGGAAGGAATTTTGTTTGCTGTTTGCTAATCCTGTCACATGCGAGCATGAGGCAAACTGTGTGCTCTACAAAGTACTGAAGTTTGAATGGCTGAGTGTTTATTTCAATTATATTATATACAAAATATGCTAATTAATTAGAAATTTGTAAAAATAATAATTTTTCTTTAGATGACATTATTTAAATAATAATGCTTTGATAAGAAATAAGTATTGCTATTATTATTATTTTGCTATAATGATTGCTTCTTATATTAAATTATCCTTGGGGTCTCCAGAGACCCTGGTTGGCATTTAGTGTATGTAAAATATTTTGGTAGGATGAGGTTTAAAAAGCCCTGAGATCACCACAAAGGCAAACTCAAATTCATTAAAAATGGACAAACAAGACAAAGGCAGACCTGTTAAACACACCGTGTAAGTGGCAGCACTACGGAGTGTCTCTATTCATGTGTCAAACTTACATTGAATTGTTTGAACGATGATATTGCATGGTGACTTACTACACTTACACCAGCCAACTGTAACATCACCTTGCTAAGATCACCTTATTATTATCAGAATGTTTGATATTTTCAACAGTAGCCCATGTGACACTTGTACCCCTGTCAGTGGCCAGTTCCAGTCTGCAGGCTGTAGTTGGCCCACCACTGCCTTAGATCCTCAAAAGAAAATCTGATTGGAGCACAAAGAAACTCCACTGGGTGTAATGGGAGCACTCAGGTCTTCATGGAAAATATTGGGGATCTCATCCTGGACTGTTTCATGCCTTGCACCGAGTCTCACCAGGATCGGCTCAAAATTCAGGTTTATGAGATAGATGGAGGTGGAGGAGACTTAATGAGAAAGCTGAAAGCTCACAGAGAGAACATCTGAAGAGACACTGAGGGTGAACAGTTAATGTGAGACAGGAGCTCAGAGAGTGAACACCATAAAGTGACAGAAGAGATGACTTGTCATAGGGGGTCTGTTAAAGTATAATTTATGTCAGTATTTCTTATTTATTTTTTATATACTACAGTCCATGTTAGACAGACTCAGAACTCAGTGCACATTTACAAATGGAATAAAATGAAAATAAAACACAACACATCAGTCAGTAGAAACAAATTTGTATGTCGTCTTGCCGGTCCTTTTTATTATTCAAATTGTCCATCCCATAGTAAATTCTTGACTGTTAATCCTCAGAGATGTGTCAATGGTGTGGGTGAGGAGAATCGACTGATGGATGTTAATCCATCAAATAATGAATTGTGTTTGTCAGTAATTCATCAGGTTATTCAGAAAATCCCCCACCCATTAGACGCTGTCAAGGTAACTGAAGCCCACTCAGTCTAAGAAACAGAATAATATGATTTATTGATAAACACAAGGATTGTAGAAATATGAAAACTTAATAATTCACATAACAGACAGGGCACAAGACAGACAGACAGACACGTAACACACAGGTTTTCTTCATTTTCTTGGTTACACAAACCGTATTATCACAGGATTTGTGAGACTTAACCAAGTCTGTTTTAGCAGGCCAGCCTACTCTCGCACCCTATGATTAACACACGCACACACACACACACACACAGATCCTAGTCACAAAATGACACACAGGAGGAAGAAGCCAGGCAGACCACGAACCCGCAGGGATGACGTTATTCATGTGGATTTGACTTTCCTCAGATCATCACTTGAAGCTGCCAAACACAAAGAACAATAGAGGCGTTTCATCGTGTTGGCAGTCAGTGCAACATATTGAGGAGGATGATGATGATGATTCCCTATTGCCAATCTCTCTGTAATAGCTAACCTCAGACTCATTCCACTTAAGTACATAAGACTCTTATGTAGTACGGGACTCGCTGTCACCAGCACTAACAAATGTACAGATGTCTCTGAGACACATGAAGGCTCGTACAACATTTGCTTATATCAGTGCTTCTCAACCTTTTTCCATGTATGCCCCATTTTTTCATATTAGTTTTTCTGGTGTCCCCCAGTTTTTATGCACATTTTCAGATTTTTGATTATATTGAGATCCACCCAACAACACAAAATTTTAGTTTGGGAATGCACTATTGGCAGAAGTGCTCAAGTCTCGATCCGACTGGGGCATCAGTAATATTTTTTTTTATCATCAAACTATACAGTCATCAGGTGACATATTAAAATTTAAATTTGTGTGATAAAAAATAAATATAATTCCATTCTATAATAATACAAATTAAATTATAAATATTATAAATACTCCTAAGAATACTATCACGTCTTATTTCTAAAACAATAAGTGACATATTAGCGATTACAGAAGTGCTGCACTTGAATTCTGATGTTTGCTTAGGGCGGACAGGCTTCTCCACGTCACATACAGTATATATTCAGTAACACAGCACGCCACTGGGTCGTCATCTTGTCACTCTGTTGTCACTCTCAGCAGCTCCTCTGCCAGGTTTTCTGCAGTACGTCTCTCAGTAAACTCACAACAGCCCAGAAGTCAGGATGTCATCTTAAAGTTTCCAATAAAGTGACAAGTGACAGACATGTATGAGCAGGTCGTTCTGGATGTCATTTGTCAGACAAACTGCTGAAGCTTTTTTGACCCTGTCTCGCCACAATGCACGCTCCGTGTTATATAGTCCTGGAGTAATTGTTTGGGATGAGGTTTTTCAACTGGGGAGAACATACATGGGGTTTAAGGCCTGAACAAGAGTTTTAAATCCTTTGTCCTCCACAATGAAAATGGCTGAAAGTCACAGGCTGTCATTTTAGCCAGCTCCTCACTGACGTGTCTTTAGAGGTGGAGCACTGCCAGCCGCTATACATTTAATGTGCTGCATTAGTTATGATGGGGTTGGAGAAAATCTAGGAAATTAAACACTGAATAAAAATGAAGTTTATGACATGGCAAAGTTAAACTAGAGAGAGAAAACACTATAGTTTAAAGTGGAAATGTCGACTGTATGAATATGTGCTATATAAATAAATGTTGCTTGCTTGCTTGCTTGTAATCTCAATATAAACGATGAGAATGAAGTAGAAATGTCAGCTTTATTCTCGACATATACTTTTTTTTTCTTTACTGTGTCCGTATTTCTGTTTTCTTCTCTGTGGCCCTAATACGTTTCGGTAAGTCCAACATAAAATTAGCAAAAATAAAGATGCTATATAAAATAAAGATTGAGTGGTAAACAGGCAAAACATGATCAGAACGATAAATAAGCATGAGCAGAAAGTAAGAGAAAGATTTTTTTTGAGTTGTAAATCTGCCTTTTATTAAACATTAACAATCATTACAAAGACCATCAATCCAAAAGACATCAAAAGACCCAAATCCTTCTGTAACTTCTGACTGTGTACAATGCAATAGTTTCATACAGTAATTAAGTCACAAAAGTAAAAGTAAATCCTCATTCCCAATATTACACCTTACATTTTTTACACACCATTGGTCTATAAAATTTTGCAAACTGTGGCTCATCTTGTAAAACTTATAATCTCCCAGAATTCTCTGTTTTAATTGTGCCCCACAGAAGCCCCCCATGTCAGACTCTCAGTCTCTCTTCATCTTCTCCTTCCTAGTCACATAAATGGTCACCTTCTCCTGACCCAATAAAACTTTTGCTAACCTCCTGAATTCTTTTTTGCAGCACCACAGACCTAAACCGGATCATTAACACAGACCCCCAAACTCTTCCAAACCCCAAGTTCAGCTCAAAGAGGTTGACTCCTCACCAATCCAATAAACAGTGAAGCTCAGTCTCTCTCTGCTGTCACAAAGGACTCATCTCTGAAACGTCAGATTAATTAAAGACAACAAAGGATGAGCCCCACAATGCCGTGTCCAGTTCTCCATTGCAAATGGCCAGTTCTCTTGTTCAATGGAGGTTTATACAGACTGTCCCAAGTGGGCCAGAGTCCCCCCCCCAGTGTATCCCTCAGGGGTATCTTCATATTTCAGACTGGTATTGGACTTGGACTCACACTGTTTCTACTGGAGCTCCTTCCATTCTGCAGACTCAAATGGCAGATGTTTAGTCTCTCGGTGTCCTGCAGTTCTCCTCCATCATTTTCTCATGTACTCAGCAACAAGAACCTGTTACAGTTTATCACTTTAAACCTTCCTCCGTCTTTCTCCTGTTTTCAGTGTAATATAATTGCCTTCAGATATAACATCCCTCCTACTACTGGAGGTGGGCACTCCTCTCTGACATAAAGCATTTACAATAGGACTCTGATTTAACACTCCCGTATTTTACACTTTTAACATTTAACATTTTTAAATGCTGATGTTGACATAAAGAAGCTCTTGAAGAAACACATAGAAACAAGAGGCCCAAAGAATACTGAGAGCGATGTGGACAGTTTGGATATAAAACAGTCATCACGAGAATAGTGGAAATACTTTCTGAAAAGGTTTTGATCTCATTATGCTTTTTACAAATCATATTTCTCTAAAATTCAGTTTGTTGTCACATATGAGTGATAAAATGGCAATGGAGCTGCAGTGTCAATGGGGTCTTTTTTGTGTGGTTTATCAACGGTGGAGTTGTCCTCAACAACATGGAGACGTTCATGAATCAGAAATAAAAAATAACAACAATAATTAATCATAATAAATGGTACAAAGTAGAACACTTCACACTGCATTACTATTAATGATATAAAATAACTGTATTGAACCCTGAACACACTGAACCCAGACCTGCACTAACAGAGGCCTACGAAATTCTTGACAATTTGGGACTCACTGAAAATAATAAACTGCAATACAAAAGGAAACACAAAAAGAATTTGTTCCAAAATGAAAGGTCATCAAAGGTTTAGATGGGATGGAGTTTGAAAAACGTGGTGGAATTCTGGGAGAACACAACAAAAGCAGATGACTGACGAGGTGCCGATGAGGTTATTGATGTGAATTTCTACTTACTGTCACTTGAACAAAGTCTGGTGCTCGTCCTACTTTTATAATGTGTGAGCTCAGAAGAAATGGATTACGTCCTAATAGGAGAAAATGGAGCAGTGAGGGTAAAGGGGCCACCAGTCTGTAAACCAAAGAAAGGCAGGCATGTCAGTATTGTAATTGTGTGTAAGGATCACCCAATGATAAAGTGGGCCCCTTGACCAATGAAGACTCACCAGACAGCATTCCTGCCGGTTACTTTATTCACAAACCTGCACTTCCTGGTTATGGTGTGTTTGTAATGTAGAAGATCAGCCGGAGAGCTGACAGACACACCGAGTCCTGCTGCTGTCTCAGGTTTGGCCTCACAACGCCTGCTGAACTCGGGGGGCCACAGTGGCATATTGAATAAAGTCACGTTGTCACTTCATGGGACATCAGGGACATAAAAAGGTAAGGAGAGAGCAACTAAAAAACTGCTCAGAGTAACAGGTGGTATTCTAGTCAAGCAGGACCCTGAAGGGTGGCAGGTGACTTTCAGAATCTCGTATTTGACTGTTGGTAACAAAGACGTTAAATTATACTCAGCTGATGGAGCAGGACGGAGTTACCTGGGCTGGAGATCTTAAACAACATCGAGCACAGTTTCACACCTATGTGTGTGCTTTACAAAGAGCAACAGAAAAATGAAAGTTATTATAGAGGTAAAATGTAAAAATCCTTGCTTTGTTTGTTTAGTCGTGTTTAGTGTAAGTGTATTGTCACACGTACAGAGCAGAGTGAAGTTCTTATTTTCAAGTTCAGTCGCTACTCTCGGCTGCCATGCTCTCTGTTTCTCTTTTTATTGTTTCTTGACAGTCCTGATAGTGCATTCAGTCTAATGGCTAATGTGTCACTGAAAATTGAATTCTAAATCTCTAACAACTCCAACATGCTGTTGACATCTCCATCAAGTTTTATCTAATGACTTTCACTTTTTTTGCTGCTGAGTTTTTATTTTCTTTGAGTTTCATTTAAGGCGATTTCTGCTCATGCATTCTGTGCTGCTAGTTGTTAGAATTTTATTTGATTTTGATTTTTTCTCACCCATTTTTGTGTCTTTTTTAGGCCTTTTTCTTAGTTATTGCTGTGTCAGCATGTGTATTTCTGAATACACTTCTTCCCTTTAACTATTTATTTGTAACATATTTAAAGATGCTCCTTTATAAGTATTCACCTCTTGGCAGTGTTCACATTTTCTTGTTATTCAACACTGGATCACAGAGGATTTCATTTGGTTGTTTTGGCACCGATCAACAAAATAAAACATGTCAAAGTGAAAACGGGTCTTTGTAAAGAGGTCTAAATTACTTACAAATATAAAACACCAAGTGTAAGAGCCAATTTTAGAAAGTTAAAGTGTGGAGTTAAACTCATATTAATGTTTGCCTAATTTGAATAGAATATAAATTTCTTCCATAGTCATAGATAATGGTATAGTCTTTGCCCCCAATAAGTTAGTAAGAGATGGAACTTTCTTGTTATAACTGAGATGCAGTGTGATAATTGAGTCAGTTGTGTTTAGAACATGTCTCAGTAAACAGGGACCTTAAAGACCCATTTTCTACTCAGAGATGAGATAAGCATAAAGTTTTCTGACCGTTTTGAAATGGTTCAGAAAAGATAAGTAAATAGTAACGATTTGAGATGTAACAAGATTAAGCTTAGAACTGAACTTTTCTTAACATTTCTTCCCTTTTTTGCTATTTTAATTTTCTTTTTTGTGTGAACTGTTTTACTTTGAAACTTAGCTAAACTTTTAAAAATGAAGATGTTTTGTCTGTGGAATAATTTCTGTGCGTCAGGCTTTTGTTGAATCCCATTTTTTGAGTTAGAGCTGCTGAACTTCGGTAATTTTAGAAAAACGCAGCTACATTTTTGTCAGAAAACTTACCATCTGAAGGCTTTGAACTTGAACTGGAATCTGTTATCTAAGCACAAAGGATGCTTCTGCTAACATAACTCGTCAATAAAGAAAAAGAACTGAGCTATTATGAGGTACTGTGCTTTTATCTTCTATCTCTGCATGATCGTAAATGAAAGCAAGCAAGGTTGCCGTACCTGAACTTGAGAAGATTTAAGTGACTGTGATATTATAAGACATTGTGGATGATTGGTTGTGCTTTTGCCAGAGACATTGAAGCCTCGTTGTAAGGAAGTAATCTGCTTTGTTGGAAAGTCCCAATTGTGACAAAATTGCTGTCAGGAAACACGCTGTCAGTTACTCGAGCTGCTGTCATGGCAATGTGTAAGCATAGCTCAGGTGAAGTTGGGAGTGATATGAGTAGGGACTCAAAGCAAGAGAATGTAATTGGAGATCGTAAAGATCATATAAGCAGAAGGAATGATCAGCTTTCTGAGCTTATGGCTGAAATCGAAAGCCTAAAAGACATTTCAGAAAATCACTTAGATGTAGCGCAAAAGCTTGAAAATTTTCATGAGACGCACTGTGAGATTTAGGAGCTGAATAAAAGACTAATATCAGCGCTAAGTAAATAAGGCACAATTAAGAAACAGAAAACGACATTCGCGGAAAGTTCTAAGATCTGGAATAAATTTATTGACGCTACAGCGGTATGGCTGAAAGATACAAATAGCCTGTTAACACTGTAAAAAGAAGCAACTTCTACACACGTAGAAAAAGGTTTGGGGCAGCCACCCGTATAATATTCCTAGCTGCAAAGGATTCTTTTAAGTTTAGTCAATGATGTTGACAGTATGGAGTCCAAAACAGAACTGGTGAAAGTTTGAAAAGATGGCGGTTTTAAATGGTCATTCAGGAAGCGTTGTATGTTGACAGGAAGTGATGTAGGTTGACCGGAAGTGATGTTTCTCTGACATCAGTCTTCTAGGCGCCGGAACTGGAAGTGACGCTCTTCTAGGCACCGGAACTGGAAGTGACGTTCTCCTGGGCGCCGGAACTGGAAGTGATGTTCCTGATTCAGATAGGTTTTCCCGCGGCTGGTCTGTAGAGATAGCAGGAGAAGGATTAATGCACCCCGCCCTCCCCTGGCCTGGCATGGAATTACCTTTACTTGGTCCACACAACGTCCTCCTATTTGCACGTGTGTGACAACACACACATCTGATGAACAGCTAGTTAATCAGTTCCAAGAGATGCAATTACAAGAATGGGATCTCTCAAAATCAAAAACACGAAAAGCGTCTCCTCCGTTAAAGCGTGCTCTTCATATTAAATGTGACTCTTTAACCCAGAAAAGTGCTGCTGCATCCTCACCTTCTTCAACAGTCACACTTGAATGGATGTAACTCGATAGTATCCTACAAATGCTACATGAACTTAAAGTTAAAGCGGAAAGGCAGGAACAATCCACAACTAGTGCAAAAAACAACACTCAAAGCTCCAGAAATGATATACTGGACGTGCTAGTACGGAATCAAGTCAAATATCAGAAAAATCAAGCTGAATGCCAAAAAAATCAAGCCGAATGTCATAAAGCAGTCAGCAATATGGCTAAAACAATAATTAAACAAAGAATACATCCTGTGCCACGTGGTGATGTACCACACAGACAGGTCCCTTTATTTTCAGGTGACCCATTGGCTTATGCAGACTTTATTAGGGCCTTTGGTAATGCTGTTGGGGATGTGTTAGAAAACCCTCGAGATAAATTAGATTATTTAATCCAATTCACAAGAGGTCCTGCTCATGATTTAGTTAAAGGCGTACGTTAAAGGTGTACGACTGCCATCAAGTCAAGGTTATCAAAAGGCCAGAAAGCAACTTGAAACTTACTTTGGTGATGAAGTATTCATAGCTGATGCATACATAGAAAGGGCATTGAAGTGGCCCCAAATAAAATATGCATCCTTTCTCGATAGCTGTATAGACGCAATGACAAGAGCAGGGAGTTGCGATGTATTCAACAAAAATCCTAATATTTGCATAATAATTTCTAAGCTCCCATATACTTTACGAGATAAGTGGTGAAGCTGGGCCTTTAAATTTAAAGAAAAGGAAGCAAGAAGGGCAGGTATTGATCACCTAATCACCTTTCTACATTGTCAGGTGAGGATGATGATGGATACCTTTTATGGAGATGTTTCACAAGGTAACACAGAGAAAAAGGAAAAGTCTGACAAAATTAGGCCTCCTCAGAAGTACGGACAGAGATCGGGAGGTATTTTTACCACAAGTATTTCTGATGCTGATGAAAAGGGGACTCAAGAAATCTCTGTCAGAAAGATTGTTAGTGATACATGTGCATTTAAAAAGCCTTGTGTATTCTGCAATGGCCAGCATATCCTTGCTGAATGTAGAAAAATCAAAGAACTGCCACATAAAGAAAGAATTGACTTTTTAAAATCTAAAGGTTTATGTTTTCGCTGTCTCAAATGGGCACCTTGGTAAGAACTGTAAAGAAAGTATGACATGTCAGATATGTTCTTTTCAGCACTCAGACATCCTGCACATCAAAAAAGACGGTGGCGCAACATCTAATGCTACAGCCAGTGTGGTAACACCAACTGAAATGAAACAGAGACTGGAACTTGTGCCTTTAAGGGGCCAGTGAAGAGTGTGTACTATACAGTATGTTGTTCCTGTTAAGGTAAAATCTAAGAAAAATGAAAGGTTTGTAGAAACATACGCCTTTATAGACTTCAGCAGTACAGTAACAATTTGCACTGAAAGGCTCCAGAGACAATTAAGCCTTCAAGGGAGAAGAATACAAGTATTCCTCAAAACTCTGAGTAATTATGATGATGATTCAAAGATGCTAACCCAATGTTCTGTCTTATCAGATTTACAAGTCTGTGGTCTCAATGATGTTGAATATATTGATTTGCCAAAGGTCTTCACACAGGTCTCCATTCCAGTGAACAGAGAAAGTATTCCACTATAAGAAGATATCGATAAGTGGGCATATCTTAAAGAGGTATGTCTATCTCATATTGACTCTGAAGTTGATCTTTTAATAGGAATCAACTACCCAGAAATCTTCAAGCAGTCACGAATCATACCTAGCCAAGGAGGTGGACCTCATGCTATGAAGACTGCACTTGGATGGGTAGTTGGTGGACCATACAAAGAGATAGATGACCTCGCAAAACAATGTGGTAAGACATCTAAACATTCAATCAATCGTGTGTCAATAACAGAAATTCAAGATATGCTGCTGCAACAGTATAACACAGATTTTTCAGAGTGCAGCTGTGAAGAAAAAGAGGAAATGTCATAGGAGGACATCAAGTTCATGTGCATAGCCTTCAGAATCTGCGAGACTGGTAGGTGACCACTATTTTTTAAATTTGCCTTTGAACAATGAAACACTTAAAATGCCAAATAACCGCTGTGTTGCTGAACAGCGTGCTATTGGACTCAAAAGAAAACTAAGCAAGAATTCAGGTTTCCACGGAGACTATTAAGCCTTCATGAAAGACATTATAGACAATGGTTATGCTGTTAAGGTACCCAAAGAAAGCTTGAATTGCAATAAAGGCAGGGTGTGGTACATCCCACATCATGGTGTGTATCATCCAAAGAAAAATAAGATTCGAGTAGTCTTTGACTGCACTGCCACCTACCAGGGGACTTCACTTAATGAACAATTACTAAAAGGCCCTGACCTAACTAACACACTCATTGGCGTCCTTACAAGATTCAGAAAGGAGCCAGTAGCCTTAATGGCAGACATTAAGTCAATGTTCTACCAAGTTAAGATACCAGTCAAAGACACAGATCTTTTACATTTTCTATGGTGGCCTGAAGGTAACCTAAGTAAAGACCTTGAAGAATTCAAAATGACAGTACATCTTTTTGGTGCTACTTCTTCACCCAGTTGTGCTTCTTATGCTCTTCGTAGAACAGCCGAAGTTGCCAGAGATACATTTCCTGAGGAAGCAGTTAACACCGTTCTCAATAACGTCTATGTGGATGACTGTTTAAGGTTGGTGACAACAGAAGAACAGGCAAAAGAGCTGGCAAAGGACCTCCAAGCACTTTGCCTCAAAGGAGGATTTCATTTGAATAAGTGGGTGAGTAACAACAGAGCAGTTTTATCATTTATTTCTGAAGAAGACAGAGCTCATGAACAAAAGGACTTACATTTGAGCCACAGTCTCCTTCCCACAGAGTGTGCCCTGGGCATCCAGTGGGGCACAGAAATGGACAGTTGAGATTAAGTTACAAAACAAGCCCACTACAAGGCGTGGTATTCTATCTGTTGTTAGCTCAGTTTATGATCCACTTGGTTTTCTAGCACCTGCCTTACTGCCAGCAAAGCTTATTCTAAGAGACTTATGCAAAGAGAAATTTGGGTGGGATGAGGAAGTAGAAGTCAAACACATTCAGAAATGGAAAAAATGGATGGATGATTTGCAGTTACTTACAGACAATAAAGTGAACAGATGCTTCAAACCTACCTGGTTTGGAACCATAAAAACAGCACAAATGCACCATTTTGCAGATGCTAGTGAAGATGGATATGGCACTGTCACTTATCTTGTCTTAACCAATGAAGAGGGCAAAAGGCATTGTTCATTTCTGATGGGCAAGTCAAGAGTTGCACCATTGAAGCAGGTCACGATTCCAAGAATGGAGCTGACGGCAGGCGTCGTGGCAGTAAAAATGGACAAAATGCTTAAAGGCGAGCTTCAAATGCCCTTACGAGAATCTACATTTTGGACTGACAGCACCACAGTGCTAAAATACATCTCAAATGAAAGCACTCGATTCAAGACCTTTGTCGCCAACAGAATATCCGTGATCAGAGATCATTCACAACTTTCACAGTGGAGGTATGTCACATCTGCCCTTCAAGCATCCAGAGGGCTAAGCACAGAAAGCTTTCTCAAAAGCACCACATGGTCCAAGTTTCTTATTGAAGACCGAATGGGAGTGGCCAAAAAGACTAGATCAACTGAATGATTCACTTTTTAAAGATGATTCAGAAGTTAAAAAATGTGCAGTTAACATGACAAGAATAGAGGAGGCGATCAAGCCCATCAACAAACTAATCACTTACTCTTCAGATTAGTTACGCTTGAAGAAAGCAGTGGCTTGGTTTCTCAAGTTTTAGGACATACTGCTGCACTTAAGAAATGAAAGAAGAACATTCCAACTAGAAGTCAATCAATCTAAAAGTAATCCAGGAAAGTAAAAATCACTCATTACAAACACATCAGATGACCCAAATGATTTAGAGCCACTCACACCGAATCACTTGCTGTTAATGAAGACATAACCTGAAATGCCACCTGAACTCATTTCAGAAAATGAACCATACCCAAGAAGACGCTGGAAACAAACTCAATACATGGCTGATTTGATTTGGAAAAGATGGACTAAAGAGTATTTGCCAATACTTCAAGAACGTCAAAAATGGCTTGCACCAAGAAGAAATTTTGAACTAGGGGACATTGTTTTAATTGTAGATAAAGCTACACGTCACAATTCCTGGGTAATGGGTCGAATCATCAAGACAATGCCAGATGCCAAAGGTGCAGTCAGAAGAGTTTGTGTGCAGACCAAAACCAGCACACTGGACAGACCTGTGAATAAACTGTGCCTGCTTCAAGAAACAGCCAATGTTTGAAATATGAAATTTTTAAAATGCTTGTTTGCAGTGTTATTGCTAGTGATTTGAAAACAATAGTTAACATAAAAGTAATTTGGTTCATATTGAAGTAAAGTATAGTAATTGTCTCCACTCCTAGCCAATTAGGGGCCGGAAATGTAAGAGCCAATCTTAGAAAGTTAAAGTTTTGAGTTAAACTCATATTAATGTTTGCTTAATTTGAATAGAATATAAATTTCTTCCATAGCCACAGACAATGGTATAGTCCTTTCCCCCTATAAGTTAGTAAGAGATAGAACAATACAATACAATACAGTTTATTTTTGTATAGCCCAAAATCACACAGGAAGTGCCGCAATGCCCTGCCTCTTGACAGCCCCCCAGCCTTAACTCTCTAAGATGACAAGGAAAAACTCCCAAAAAACCTTGTAGGGAAAAATGGAAGAAACCTTGGGAAAGACAGTTCAAAGAGAGACCCCTTTCCAGGTAGGTTGGGCATGCAGTGGGTGTCAAAAGAATGGGGTCAATACAATACAATACAATACACAGAACAGAACAAATTATTAAAATACAGTATAAAAATAAAAATTTTAGTATAGAGCAGAATTTAACAGTACATGATATCACTTAATAGATTTGGATTTTTTAGAGTCCTGGAGACCTCATCCATCAAGCTGCCTCCCCATTTGGCCATTCCACGGCTGAAACGTGCTGCCAGCCAATCCGATGAAAGGACCCTCTTTCCCATGATTCCTGTGATCCTCCATCAGGGATGACTTTACCATAGGCAGGCAAACAACTTGGCAGGTGGGCGTGGCACCAATGCCACATTTGTACCGAGAAGAAACAGAATAGGTGAGGGTTAGTATTCAAATATAATTATCATGTTACTTATGTTTTAGTGCTAATGACTAACAACAGAGATGCAGTATGTACAGTTAATCAGCAGCTCTAGTCAGGATATGCTAAACTGAAGTAGTGAGTCTTCAGCCGGGATTTAAAGGCTGAGACCGAAGGGGCATCTCTTATGGAAGCAGGAAGACCATTCCACAGTTTAGGGGCCCTGTAACTAAAAGCTCGACCTCCCACTGTTATTTTATTAATCCTTGGAATCCTAAGCAGACCGGCATCTTGAGATCTTAATGTGCTCAGGTTTGTAAGTCATGATAAGTTCAGACAAGTAAGCGGACCTTGGCCATTTAATGCTTTATATGTTAAAAGGAGGATTTTGAAATCTGCCCTAAACTTAACTGGGAGCCAGTGTAAGATTTAAGAACTGGAGTTATGTGTTCATATTTTCTTGTTCTTGTAATAATTCTTGCAGCGCATTTTGGATTAACTGGAGGCTGTATAAGAACAGTTTGACCAGCCAGTGAACACCGCATTGCAGTAGTCAATCCTACTAGAGATAAATGCATGAATTAATTTCTCACAATCCTGTTTATTTAGAAAGCGCTTAATTTCCTAACATTTTTAAGATGGAAAAACATGTTTTGGACAACTTTGTAATATGTGCTTTAAATGACATGCTAGAGTCAAAGATAACTCCTAGATTGCGGCTGATTCAGTAAAATTAATTGGGATTCCAACTGAGTTAAATGATGACAAAATATTGCTGTGATCAGCGTCATTCCCTCCAACAATTAACATCTCTGTTTTATCTGTATTTAAAGACAAGTAGTTCTCATTCATCCATTCCTTTAATTCACTAACACAACTAATTAAAGACAACATCGGAGAAACTTCATTTGATTTAAATGAAAGGTATAACTGGGTGTCATCTGCATACAGTGAAAATTAACATTATGTTTCCTAATGAGAGATCCCAGTGGAAGCATGTAAAGTGAAAACAGTAAAGGTCCCAGTACTGAGCCCTGCGGGACACCATATTGAACTTCTGTGTATAATGATGGAGTACTGTCAGCACATTTCTGTACATACTGGAATCGATTTGATAAATAAGAACTAAACCAAGCGAGCACGGGCCTGTAAGCCCAACATCATTTTCTAGCCTGTGCAGTAAAATAGAATGGTCAATGGTGTCAAATGCTGCACTTAAGTCCAACAACATAATTACAGTGGAGTTTCCTTCATCAGAGGATATCAGAATGTCATTTACAACCCGTGTTAGTGCCGTTTCTGTACTATGACCAGTGCGAAAGCCAGACTGGAATTTCTCAAATAAATTGTAATGCGTAAGGTGTGACTGAAGCTGACTGGCGACTACTTTTCTAGTATTTTAGAGAGAAATGGTAAATTTGAAATAGGCCTATAGTTATTTAGTATGTGTGGGTCTAGGTCTGACTTTTTAAGTAAAGGTTTAATGACTGACACTTTTAGTGCATCAGGTACTGTGCCATGCAATAATGAACTATTGATAATGTTAGAATAGGCTGCAAGAACATCCATTGCACTTTTACTAGTTTTGTTGGCACTGGATCTAGGGAACAAGTAGTGGGCTTCATTTTAGTAATTAAAGTTAAGACTTCCTGCTCAGTTACAGGATTAAAATTATTAAAGTGCTGAATGCAATGTGAGACAGGGTCTGCTAAGCTAGTATTTGGTTTGTACTGTGATGCTGAGATCTGGGATCTTATATTTTTAATTTTCTCATTGAAGAAGTTCATAAAGTCTGTACTGCTAATATCTGTTGGTATTTTGCACTGTTGATCTGAATTCCCATTTGTTAATTTAGCCACTGCTCTAAAAGTACCCTAGGATTTTTATTATTGCTATCTATTAATGTAGAATAGTATTCTGAGCGAGCTTTAAAGAGGGCTTTTTTATATTTATTAACACTCTCTGTCCATGCAATTTGAAAGACATGTAGCTTTGTTGTTCTCCATCTGCTCCAGTTTTGACACTCTAATTTAAGAGCTCGAGTTTTCATTAAACCAGGGAGAGTTTCTATGTGCTTTGATCACTTTTGTTTTAGGGATCCACTGTGTCCAGAGCATCTCTCAAGGTCACATTATAATGTGATGTTAGCTGATCTAAATTGTTTTCCACAATTACACTCGACTTACTCAAGGTATCTATAAATTTTGAAGAAGAATTACAATCTAGATGTCGCACTGTCTTTGTTTTAATCTGTGAGTGTGTGGCATGGGCAGAACTAAATCAAATGTTATTAAGAAGTGATCGGAAATAACTACATTTAATGGAGTAATATTTAAATTTTGAATTTCAACTTTGTAAGTTATAATTAAATCTAATGTTGTGGTTATGATTATGAGTTGGACCTTTGACAATCTGACAAAATCCTACTGAATTTAACAAATAAGTAAAACATTTGCTAAAAGTGTCAGTTTCCACATCAATGTGTACATTAAAATCCCCATCAGAACTACATGATCATAATTTATAGCCAAATCAGACAGAAGGTTGCTAAATTCAGTCATGAACAATGAATATGGCCCTGGTGGTCTGTAGACTAGCACTAGAATTGTGTTGGAATCTGTTTTAATATTTAAAATGAATGCCTCAAAGGATGTAAAGTTGCCTAAATTTTTAGAGTGATTTGCATTTTGTTACAATGAATTATTCCAAGGCCTCCTCCTCGACCAGAATCTCTAGACTTATGAAGGAACGAGTATCCATCTGGTGACGCCTCAGCTAGGGAACAGTGTCACATTTACTAAGCCAGGTTTCAGTAGAAGACACAGATCAGATTTTGTACTTAATATATATCATTTACCAAAACAGCTTTAGTGCCAAGAGAGCGAATGTTCAATAAACAGCATTTAAAACTGCATGGTTCTTTCTGAACTGCTGATATATTTTTGTTTTAATTTGAATTAAATTTCTATTACAGATGCCCCTGGTGGAGGTCTGGTTTTATCCCTTGGTCTAATTATACACCTTATTTTTGGTTATCAATTAATTTAAGGTTTGTATCAAGACTAAATTTACTGGATGCCCCACAACAGGGATTATGGGTAACAGCTTCAGGAAAATAACAGGTGGGATAAACAACAGCCTGTGATTTAAGATCACATGACTGCGGCCTGGATGGTGCTCTAATCAGTCAACCAGGCAGTTTTGCTGCCATATTTTGGGATAATACATAAGATCCCCTCCAGTTAGGATGAAGACCATCTCTTCTGAAAAATCCAGGCCTTTCCCAAAAATCATCCCAATTGTTCACAAATGCTATGCTTTTATTTGCACACCAGGTTTCTAGCCAGCAGTGAAAGGAATGCAATCTGCTATAAATCACATCCCTCTATATAATCTTGGTAAGGGACCAGATACAATTAAATTCCGACATTTTGTTTTAGCTTTGGTGCATAGAGATGAAGTTCCCTTTAATACCTCAGATTGCTGTAAATAAATATCATTAGTGCCGACATGCAGCAATAAGGTAGATACTTCATCGGCAACACGGTCCAATGCGGCCTTTATGCCAGAAATCTTGGCCCCTGCGAGGCACTTAACATTAACTGCTGGTTTAACATAGTTTGGAATTCTAACATTCCGCACTATGGAATCGCCAATTATGAGCACTTTATTATTCTCAGTTTCCACAGGCGCGCTGTGGAGAGCTGAGAACCTGTTCTGGGTCCGAATTGGTGACCTGGGTGCTGGGGGACTAAATTTTGGATTCTTAGACCCCCGTCTTACTGTTACCCACTCGCCCTGTGGCTGAATTGGTGCTGCTGATTTCGGTGCACTGACTGACTGAGAGACTGAAGTCGAATCAGAAGTAGCCGAATTATCTAAACAAACCGAGTCAATCCAATTTTCAATTTGCCTAATCGTTATCGGATTCCGAACGCGGTCCTAAAATTCGCATATTTTCCCGACCAACTCTAAATTAACGAAACACTTTTGGCAGGTGAAGGTATCTGCTCTGTTGGCCGGAAAACCTGAGCTGTACATACTGCAGGACACACAACATATAAACGTACCCTCAATGGGCAGAGGGCAGATAGAACTTACATTAAATGTTGAAGTCATCTTTGCCGTTTTTGTAGTAACTTAAGTGCTTTCCGCGTTCAGCTGAATCACTAAGAGACCGTCGGTTTAAAGTTTCCACCACCCACTGTGCGATTGACTTTAATTTCTCACTGCCGGTTATTTCTACTGGTCAGCCGCCGGCTTTACTTCAGATGAACATGCTCCGGGTTTTGCAAAGGGCTACATGCCTTTGGGAGACGCCGCCGCTCTGTGCTGTGCTTCCGCTCGCTGCTCCGCTCTGTGCTTCAACAAATGCCTTCAACAAGTGGCTTCTCAGTCTTCTTGCTTCTTCAGAACCTTCTTGCTCTAACTGAGAAACAGTGTGATAATAGATTCAGTTGTTGTTTAGAACAGGTCCCAGTACATAGGGACTTAACAGACACATTTTCTACTCAGAGATGGGATAAGCATACAGTTTTCTGACCGTTATGAAATGGTTCAGAAATGTTAAGTAAATAGTAACGATTTGAGATGTAACAAGATTAAGCTTAGAACTGAACTTTTCTTATCATTAATTTTTCCTTTTTTTGCTGTTTTCATTTTCTTTTTTGTGTGAACTGTTTTATTTTGAAACTTTACTAAACTTTTAAAAATGAAGATATTTTGTCCGTGGAATCATTTCTGCACATCAGGCTTTTGTTGAATCCCATTTTTTGAGTTAGAGCTGCTGAACTTTGGTAATTTTAGACAAACGCAGCTACACCAAGTAACAGAGGAGTATTCACCCCCTTCAAGTCAGTGTTTAGTAGATGGCAGCCGTGACAGTCTGGAGTCTTTGCTCACGTCTCCCTCTCTCAGCTTTGTCATTTGTCCCCATTAATTCTTTCTCGTCAAACTATTGAAGTTCTGAGAGGTGTCATGTTGATGGTGATTGATCAGTCATTTTCAAGGCCATCTACAACTTCTCCATTGGACTGAGATATGACCTCTAAGTCAGCCCCTCCAGAACATTCACATTGTTTGGAAGCCTATCACCTGGAGCTTTAGCTTTATGTTTGGCCTCATTGTCTTCTCCCAAATTGTGGGGTTCTTGTAGATGACATCAGGTTTCCTACAGAATGGTTTCATATTTTGCTGCATTCACTTTCCTGTCACAGGCCTACTAGGTCTTGCTGCAAAGAAGCAACCTCACAACATGATGTTACCACTTTCATGCTTTAAGTTGCGGACGGTGTGTTTTCAATAATGTGCCCTGTTTTGAAATGGAGCTTAGTCTGATGGACAAAAGGCTAAATTCATGGTCTGATAGATAGATAGATAGATAGATAGATAGATAGATAGATAGATAGATAGATAGATAGATAGATAGATAGATAGATAGATAGATAGATAGACTGTTCTTGTTTGCCTTGGTTAGCATATGAAACTGTGGAGTGGTCTTTGACGAGGTGACACACATATCATCTTTGATCTCCAATCTAATTCAACTTTTCGTTCTGATAGACACAAGTGCTGAAAACCCGGACTCACAAAGGTGTGTAATAGCAAAGGGAATTGGAGCGCTCACAGCTCGCTTTACCAGACGAGGGTAGGTGGTCTGTGTCAATGCACACCAGAAGTCTCCAAGACTCTTCAAGTTGAATGCATTTTGTAACATTTCCTTTGTCTTAAATTAATGAGATCATCTTTGTCAAGGTCTTCATCACTGATGCAGTCTGTATCGGCTAGGAAAGGATTATGAATCCATGTTTCAACTTTAAGGTCACTTGAGTCAAATTAACCTTTGAAAGAGTTCACGTGAGAAAAATCAACAGTAGCGGGGTGTTGGTTGGCAAGCGTGATTTTCACTAACACTAATCCTCTGTAGTGGTGCCAATCCCGGCTCAGAATAGCATCTCGATTTAAACGTGGCTCATATGCTAAATGCTCTTTGTGGTATACCCCTATTTTAACATGGTGTAATTCATTAGTGGGTTGTGTGGATCATTGTAGAACCATTGCTTGAGAAAGCTCTGTTTCATTGTTTGAAGGGTTCTTTGAATATGAAGTTGGTTCTTTGTACTTTGTGCTTGATATTTAGAAAACCAAAATGAAGCCTTTACTGTATGGTCAGACTATTTAGCTGGACATTACTAGACCTAAAAAACCTGAGCTTGGCCTGTGATATGGTATACAGCAAGATTCCTTTTAATTGGTGTTTCACAAGGCTGTTGCCATCTCTTCATGGATATTTGCTGTATCTAAATAAATAAAAGTTCTTTCTGGAACCTTCATGTGGAATGGCCTTTGGGAAACTAAAAATGGTTCCCATTTGGCATTGCCCTGAAGAAGAACTCTGTCCACTTCATTTTTAAATATTGTAAAGCGGTATTGTTGTGTGGCGTGTTGTTGAGGTTTTGAGTAATAGACAACTGTGTCAAGTGTCCTTTAGGAATATAAGTGCTTGTGGATTTGTTTTTGCCCTGTGGGGTGATTTTCTTTTTTTTTTTGATCACCATTGTGAAGCACTGGAATGTAAATAAAGAACATAATCAGTGAAATTTCTTCTGTATATCTTCTTTGTGAATAAAAGAGTAGGCTAACATGGTAGGTACGTACGGTCAGGGGAGGCATGGGAGGCAGAGCCTCTCCTGTCATCATGAAAAGTAAAAAACTAATAATCATAACATAAAATAAAAGTGTCCACTGGTCTGTGCTATGAATTTGTTTTCTGTATGATTCCAATAATTTAAATTTTTATAGTCAAAATCACTGAATTTGTGCATTTCCTGTTCAAATACAGGGGAGAAACACGAAGGATGGCAACGCCTCACCTCACCTCACCTTGGACTGTGCTGTCCCTCACACATTGGGTTGATGCGTGTGATTGGCGTGTGCCTGATACTATCTCTCTGTATGTCGCCAATATAATATTTAAAGACACAATTATTATACACCCTGACTTTTCACAGTCTGGCTAATATCTTTAATGAATGTATGTGATATATTTAGTCTCGCTGATCTGACATAAAACCGCAGTGAAAAGGCACAAGGTAAGGCAGACAGTACCATGGCGCCCTGAAGGCGCCCATTCTACGCAGAGGTGACATCAGAAACACAAGTGCACTGCAACGGCAAATTGAGAACACATGGAGGGTGCAGAGCCAATGCGCACTCTCCGCTGTCTCTCTCTCGCCACTATAAATGTAACATTCTTTCTTAGCCAAATATGTGCCTTATCTGTGTGTGTGTAAAGAATGCTGATGAGATATGAAACATAACCAGTAGTCAAGGTGCATGCTGGTTCATATATTTGTAACTCTGACTCTGAAGGAGTCACCAGACATGAACCTCACTGTACGTCACTGTAACAAAGGGTATTAAATGCGAAGCCATCCCTGGATCAAGAATTAAACAACTGATAATTATTTTAGCAGAGGACGTTACGGAATTCTCAGGAGATCTAGGAGTGTTGAGTGAATAAAAGTGTTTAGGTGTCCAACACCTTTAATGAGAATCGCAATGTGACTTTACACATGTGATGTTGTCCATCCATCCATTTTCCAACCCGCTGAATCCGAACACAGGGTCACGGAGGTCTGCTGGAGCCAGTCCCAGCCAACACAGGGCAGGAACCAATCCCGGGCAGGGTGCCAACCCACCGGAGGACACACACAAACACACCAAGCACACACTAGGGCCAATTTAGAATCGCCAATCCACCTAACCTGCATGTCTTTGGACTGTGGGAGGAAACCGGAGTGCAAGGAGGAAACCCACGCAGACACGGGGAGAACATGCAAACTCCACGCAGGGAGGACCCAGGAAGCAAACCCGGATCTCCTAACTGCGAGGCAGCAGCGCTACCACTGCGCCACCGTGCCGCCCCATGTGATATTGTTCAAGGCACAAATCAACACGGGGCACATTCACCTCTTTGTTTCCTTTATTACTAGCCTGATATGCCATGTTTGTGCAAATAGTATGGGGTGCTTTTAGGTAAAGAAACGTATATATATATAAAAAGAGAATATGGCTGTAATTTACAGTTTAGATTTTAAAATAAATATTTTCAATAAAACACGAAAAAAGATTAAAAGTAAATGCTGGAAAGGCAGATGTAATTGTGAGCCATAAAGAAGGGGATGAGAGAATCTGAGCCATAGACAGCCGACATGTCAAGCTCAGACAAGTCCACCAAGTGGCATATCTGGCCTGGGTGTTTGACACAAGAGGTGCTTGACAAACAGCCATCATGGAACTGACGCCGAGCTGAGAAATGGAAGAAAGTGGGAGGAGGTACAAATGGTCAGAGACTGTCAATAAAACATAACTGTATGTGGTATAAGACAGGAGTCCAACCAGTGCTGATGTAAGAGGATGCAATCTGGGCCATCAAACAGAAGTAGGAGCTGCTCATCAGGACAGAAAGAAAAATAAATAAGGATGTCAGCAAGATGTCGGGGTATCTCAGAAAGTAGGGTGACATGGTGAGTACCCCCCAGTTAGAAATGCAAGCTGTTGGTGGATGAAAAAACATTTGAAGGATGGCAGATGCTTGGGTAGAGAGATTTGGTAACAAGCATTGGGTCTGAGGGCAGAGGATACTGCGGCCAGGATCAATGGAGATCAGGATCTACATGGCTAACTGTTAACACCTGAGGAACGGTTTCAAGTACAACAAGAACACAGCATTGCATACTTCTATTATGTAGCTGTGATAAAATGTGGACTACACAGTTATAAAGACGCCCTGAGTGGAGATGCTGGGCAATTTTATCTGAAAAGAAATCACTAAAGTCGGGGTCTGCAAAGTAGGATGATGTCCATGAACTGGTTATCATTTACAGGTGTTTGGTTTATCACATTCTCACAAATGCTTACTGTAAGTTTGAGGCTCTATTCATTTCACTGTTTCTTTAAACTACTGATGACTTTGGAATTTTCAAATTCCCCATATGTATGGCACAGATAGACAAAGTGCCGGTTTCTGAAGCTTTTGTTCTGAGTCCAAAGTGAGCACCATGTGTTTGTAGCCCACCTCACTGTTTAGTCATACTGCTGGTCATTTTGTTCACTCGCTGACTCGCAGTGTTTGAAGGGCCTGACTGTCCATTTTGTTCCTTCCAACTTAATCTGGACAGAATTCTGATAAGTCAGACCCCATGTGTCTTTGATATGTGACAATGAAGCCCCTTCTGAACACATCTACAGTGTGTTTCTGTGTTAAAGAATTGAAAACTGATAGCTTTGTCACAGATTCCCAAAGTGGCCCATAATAATCAAAGTACCTGAGAAGTCCCTGCTTATCAGTTGAGGTGCAGCCATGTGTTTCCTGTAAATCCCTTTTGCAGAACCCAGCCACAGGGGATGCACAAACAAGTGTGTTTCTTCATGCCGGTCCCAAGCCCGGATAAATGGGGAGGGTTACATCAGGAAGGGCATCCGGTGAAAAATTTTGCCAAATCAATATGCGGGCAACAATGCACATTTCCATACTGGATCGGTCGAGCCCTGGGTTAACAACGACCGCCACCAGGGTGCTGGTTGAAATTGGGCTACTGTTGGTGGAAGAAGAAGAAGGAGAAGAAGAGGGGGGAGACGTGTCCAGAGGCAAGAGAAGAGGACGAAGGTAAAGAGAGTGGAACTGAGGGTAGGAACTTTAAATGTTGGCAGTATGACTGGTAAGGGGAGAGAGGTAGCTGATATGATGGAGAGAAGGAAGGTTGATATATTGTGCGTGCAAGAGACTAAATGGAAGGGGAGTAAGGCCAGGTGGATTGGAGGTGGATTCAAATTGTTCTATCATGGTGTGGAAATGGGGTAGGGGTTATTCTGAAGGAACAGTATGTGAAGAGTGTTTTGGAAGTGAAAAGAGTGTCAGACAGAGTAATGAATATGAAGCTGGAAATTGGAGGTCTAATGGTGAATGTTGTTAGTGCTTATGCACCGCAAGTTGGGTGTGCAATGGGTGAGAAAGAAGATTTTTGGAGTGAGTTGGATGAAATGATGAACAGTGTACCCAAGGAACAGAAAGTGGTGATTGGAGTGGATTTCAATGGACATGATGGTGAAGGGAACAGTGGAGACGAGGAGATGATATGGTATGGTGTCAAGGAGAGGAATGAAGAAGATCAGATGACAGTGAGTTTTGCCAAAAGTATGGACATGGCTGTGGTAAATACATATTTTAAGAAGAGGAAGGAGCATAGGGTGACGTATAAGAGTGGAGGAAGATGCACACAGGTAGATTACATCCTATGCAGAAGAGTCAATTTGAAGGAGATTGCAGACTGCAAAGTTGTGGCAGGGGAAAGTGTAGTTAAACTGCATAGGATGGTAGTCTGTTGGATGGCGTTGGAGATCAAGAAGAGGAAAAGAGTGAGGGCAGAGCCAAGGATTGGTGGCATTTGAAAAAGGAAGACTGCAAGGTTGAGTTTAGGGAGAAGGTGAGACAGGCACTTGGTGGTAGTGAAGAATTACCAGACAGTTGGGAAACTATAGCAGATGTAGTAAGGATGACAACAAGAAGGGTGCTTGGTGTGATATCTGGACAGAGGAAAGAGGAGAAGGAAACCTGGTGGTGGAATGGGGAAGTACAGGAGAGTATACAGAGGAAGAGGATGGCAAAGAAGAAGTGGGATAGTCAGAGAGATGCAGAAAGTAGACAAGAGTACAAGGAGATAAGGAGCAAGGTGAAGAGAGAGGTGGCGAAGGCTAAAGAAAAGGCGTATGATGAGTTGTATGAGAGGCTGGACACTAAGGAGGGAGAAAAGGACCTGTACCGATTGGGTAGACAGAGGGACCGAGCTGGGAAAGATGTTCAGCAGGATAGGGTGATAAAGGATAAAGATGGAAACATACTCACAAGCGAGGAGAGTGTGTTGAGCAGATGGAAAGATAGATAGAGCACTTTGAGAGGCTTATGAATGAAGAAGCAACGGATTAGCAAGGAGGAAGTAATGACAGCTATGAAGAGGATGAAAAATGGAAAAGCCATTGGTTCAGATGACATACCTGTTGTAGCATGGAAGTGTTTAGGAGAGATAGCAGTGGAGTTTTTAACCAGATTGTTTAATGGAATCTTGGAAAGTGAGGGGATGTCTGAGGAGTGGAGAAGAAGAGTACTGGTGCCGATATTTAAGAATAAGGGGGATGTGCAGAGCTGTAGTAACTACAGGGGGAGAAAATTGATGAGCCACAGCATGAAGTTATGGGAAAGAGTAGTGGAAGCTCAGTTAAGAAGTGAGGTGATGATTAGTGAGCAGCATTATGGCTTAAGCCAAGAAAGAGCACCACAGATGCGATGTTTGCTCTGAGGATTTTGATGGAGAAGTTTAGAGAAGGCCAGAAGGAGTTGCATTGCGTCTTTGTGGACCTGGAGAAAGCATATGACAGGGTGCCTCGAGAGGAGCTGTGATATTGTATGAGGAAGTCAGGAGTGGCAGAGAAGTATGTAATAGTTGTACAGAATATGTACGAGGGAATTGTGACTGTAGCGTGGTCTGCAGTAGGAGTGATGGATGCATTCAAGGTGGAGGTGGGATTGCATCAGGGATCAGCTCTGAGCCCTTTCTTATCTGCAATGGTGATGGACAGGTTGACAGACGAGATTAGACAGGAGTCCCCGTGGACTATGATGTTTGCTGATGACATTGTGATCTGTAGCGATAGTAGGGAGCATGTTGAGGAGACCCTGGAGAGGTGGAGATATGCTCTAGAAAGGTGAGGAATGAAGGTCAGTAGGAACAAGACAGAATACATGTGTGTGAACGAGAGAGGGGTCAGTGGTATGAAATGAGGATGAAAGGAGTAGAGTTGGCGAAGGTGGATGAGTTTAAATACTTGGGATCAACAGTACAGAGTAATAGGGATTGTGGAAGAGAGGTGAAAAAGAGAGTTCAGGCAGGGTGGAATGGGTGGAGAAGAGTGTCAGGAGTGATTTGTGAGAGACGGGTATCAGCAAGAGTGAAAGGGAAGGTCTACAGGAAGGTAGTGAGACCAGCTATGTTATATGGGTTGGAGATGGTGGCACTGACCAGAAAGCAGGAGACAAAGCTGGAGGTGGCAGAGTTAAAGATGCTAAGATTTGCATTGGGTGGATAGGATTAGAAATGAGTACATTAGAGGTTCGGCTCAAGTTGTACTGTTGAGACACAAAGTCAGATTGGCGAGATTGCGTTGGTTTGGACTTGTGCAGAGGAGAGATGCTGAGTATATTGGGAGAAGGATGCTAAGTATAGAGCTGCCAGGGAAGAGGAAAAGAGGAAGGCCTAAGTGAAGGTTTATGGATGTAGTGAGAGAGAACATGCAGGTGATGGGGGTAACAGAACAAGATCCAGATGACAGGAAAATATGGAAGAAGATGATCCGCTGTGGCAACCCCTAACAGGAGCAGCCGAAAGAAGAAGACTTGAGTGCAGTTCTCACAGGTCACGTGGTTTCACCTGCACGTCGGTCGCAGGCCCTGCACCAGTTCATTGCTCATTGTATCTCAAGGCAGGCAGTTTCTTGTTGTTATTGGTCTTGTTTGGTCTTTTCACAAATCCGTCAAACATGCTGTGTGGTCCAAAGTCAATATTAGTTTTGTCACTTTTTACTTCATGTCACTTGTAAAACGATCCTATTAGTTTAAAGTTGATGTTTCCCAGCTTTCTTCTGTGTTGGCCTCGAGAAGGCTTTAAGCTGATTGCTCTACATGCGGGTCAAATGGCTCGCTTAGCTGAAGTCACCTGGAAATGACTCGGGTGAAGCTGGGAGTGAACTCGTCAGGGCATCCAAGCTCAGTGTCCATCTGTTAGTGAACAGTCAAACAAGCGAGTTTCTCCAAGTCTGCTCTTCCCTTCTCCATTTGTAATGCTGTGTCCTTTTGACAGTGAAATCTCAAGAGTCCACCGGTTTCAAAACCCACTTTAGCAGTTCTGTGTGAGTGATGTGAGGAGCCCCCATTGTGAGAGCGGACACAGACAGATGTCATTAGCAGGCATTTAATAAGATTGCCGCATGCATCACCTGACTCAGGACCAGACAAGCTCTCTGACCGTTCCATGTTCTTCTGTACTGACATCAAACCTGAAGTAGTCTTACGCAGTTAAAAATAACTTACACAGTACAGGTAATTTCTCTTAAGATAAAAATAATAATAAAACTAAATGGTGGTAATAAAAATTTTTGGCGGCTCAGAGGCTCCAGAGGCTGACCCAACACTCGGACCTCTAAAGGTCACTTGAAAGGCCCCCTTAGGGATTAATACAAGGCACCAAACATCAAATGGGTCAACCCCTGCGTATGTGGAGCCTCTGGTGAGGCGCTCTGCTCCTTCTCAGCCACTCGGGTCTGCCATGAACAGCGTCTGGTGATGGTGCCTCTGTGGGGTATCAAGTCTCAGTCCAGACTCTCTTCCTGTGGAGTTCCCAGTTGGTGGACTGAGGTGCAAACCTCCATCTGACCTGCTGACTCCCTCAATGCATTTAAGAAGACCCATCTGTGTTATGAACAGATGAAAGGGTCAAAAACAAGAAAAATAAACAATAACTATGGTCTGTCATCTTTTATATTGGTGGTTAACTTGTTTAAGTTTAACTACTTTATTGATTATAATCTATGATTGTTTATTATTAGTTATCACATCTTTTCACTTGTGGCAATCATTTTTTGTTACCTGTTCTACAACACTTCCCAGCCTAATGTTACTGATTATGTTTGCTTCTGTTGTAAATCGTTTTGGATAAAAGCGTCTGCAAGCAAATGAATATAAATGTAAATGTTTAAGGCACTGATGTTATGGGCTCCTCCATATTTGAAGATGAGGGGCTGCAGGTGTCTCTTGTGTGAACTTGAAGACAAATAACAGAAAAACAAGCAGAACAAGCGACTCTTTAATGTTATTACTTCTCACAGGCCCCCATAACATAGCCAGCAAAATTTGACATCCACTGCACAGAACAGACAAGTTGTCCCTAAGTACGATGTGAAGGAGAGCATCTGAAAGTTTTACTAATTAAGATAGCAAGCTAACCTTTAAAAGTAACAAAAAGTTTAATTGTGGAGGGGATGTGCAGAAACAGATTAGTTTAACAGTGTAGTTTTACATAGTGTGTTACACTCAATCATTTCCTCCACAACCCCTCCTCATACCCCTCCATCTTCACAAAAAAGATCTCTGTAGCACAGCAACACTGCCACAAAATTTTCATGTCAAAAAAAAACAAAAAAAAAAACAAAACAAAAAGAAATATAATAATATAGTATTATTTTCAAATTTGGGGAATTTCAAAACTTTATTTAAAAATCTGTTGAAGAGAGAATCAGGAAAGAAGCTCATTTCATAACTAATGTGAAGTGATATATATATATGTATATATTGTCAGGCATGGGTCACAGAGGTGCACAGGAGAGCACAGAAGGTTTTCCAAGGAGTAGACACTTTATTGCTGTCCTGGCAGATACAAACACAAGTCTCTTTCAGAAGTGGTCCAGCCACACAGGGAACAGCTGTCAAATGTGATGCCTCGGCCCCGACTCCTGCTCAAAAGAACACAAAGTCTTCCTCATCAAGGGAGTACAGCAACTCAGAAGCAGCGGCTGGAGCAGAAGGAGTATGGGGGAAGAGAGACAAGAGAGTGAGACCTCAGAATGGCCATGGCTCAGACTTTTAAATGTTCAAAGCCCCACACGAGGAGCACGTCATGCAGCAAGTCAGCAAGAGCCTGTAGCTCATCCCGTAAAGAGGAGCTGTGAGAGTGTGTTTTTGTTTCATTGAAAAGCTGTTTAAGAGGGGGTATCTGAAGGGCAGCTGGGTCCCTTTTTGGCAGTGCTCAAAATATATATATATATATATATATATATATATATATATATATATATATATATATATATATATATATATATATATATATATATATATATATATATATATACTAGCAAAATACCAGCTTCGCGAGAGTAAGTGTTAAAGAAGTAATGAAAAAGAAAAGGAAACATTTTAATAATAATGTAACATGATTGTCAAAGTAATTGTTTTGTGTAATTGGCAGCAGCGTCACAAAGTTGTTTCCGTCTAGCTGCATCAGAAAATGTACCACGACGTCTGACACGCCTCCTTTTTACTGTTTTCTCACAGCTTGGATTGCAGCTGTCATAATCGGTTTGAGTTTAAATATACATATATATATATATATATATATACAAATAGATACACACATATATACATATATATAGATATACACATATATATACATATACATATATATATCTAGATATACACATATATACATACATATACATATATATACACATATATATATACATACATATACATATATATTGTGGCAGTAGGGGGCAGTAGTGCACCCTTGAACCCTCAGGTACAACTCCGGAGACCAGGTAACAGTCCAAGACTCTTTATTATTTTTTCCCACAGTGCACCAAGCACCTTCCACACTACTCATAAACTCTTTAAACAAACACAATAACCTCTCCTCCTCGCCCAGACACTTTGCTCCTCTCCCACCCAGCACAGCTCAGTGTCTGGACTGAGGCACCGTCCTTTTATAACCCCTGACCCGGAGGTGTTCCTGTCCCAGCAGTCCACAGTTCCTTATCCCTTCCGGGTCAGGGCAAGCAGTCTTTTACATCACCCCGGGAGCACGCCATTCCTTCCCGTCACGTGACTGTGGCGTACTCCCGGGTCATAAGGCACAACCGATCCCACAAGTCCCCCCACAGCGACTCCTGGTGGTCCCCAAGGTATCCAGCAGGGCTGTGTGTAAACACTACAGAGTCCATAAGGCCCTGCTGGACCTCGGGGCACGATCCTGGTGTCGGGAGAGCTCCTCCTGTCGGCCTGGGGGTGCGGACCGGCCTGGGAAGCCGGCAGTCTTCCACAATATATATACACACACATACACATATACATATACATATACACATACACACATACACATATACATATAAATATACACACACACACACACACATATATATATATATATATATATATATATATATATATATATATTGTCACAGATGACCGGGGACACTGCCCGGCCAGGACACCTGAATAGTCCCCGTGTTGGACAATACTTTTCCTCGGCCACGAGAGGGCAGCCACCCAGGGCTATTTGGGGGCCACAGGGACACAGCTGGGACACTCTTTATGAGAGGACGTGGCCACCGCCAGGGGGCGCCCGGACAGTGAGAGAAGTGCTGTCGGAAGTAATTCCAAGGTCACCCGGAGGGCTTCCAGGTGCTTTCCTGACACTTCCGCCACACCAGGAGGTGACGTCAAGGGGAGCACCTGGGGCTCATCCGGGTCATGATAAAAGGGGCCGCCTCCTTCCAGTAGACGAGCCAGAGTTGGGAGGAAGGAGACGAAGCTTGTGAGGAGGAGGAAGGAGGTCGAGAGAGAAAAAGAGAAAGAAGAAGAAGAAGAAAAGAAAGTAGAAGAAGAAGAAAGGAAAGAGAGTTGGTGAGAGAAGAAGAAAGGAAAGAGGTAGGAAGTAGAAACCATATGTTTGTATGGTTATTTTTATATATTTTAAGCCCTTATAAACTCTCACACACTGTTTATAAATATTCCCCGCAGAGTTATACAGCATAATCTCTTTGTATTCTCTTAGATATTAGGTAAGATTCATTGAAATTATGTATATAAACACACTGTTTATATACAGTAAAACCTAAATACTATTTTAAAGATATTGAGTGTCTCCGATATCACATATTTTACAGCCATTACGATAGACAGGCCACCAGCAATAAATACGTACAATGCAAGAAAAATTGTATACAGTAAATGTGTGTACAGTGACACTAAACGTACGTACGTGTACTAAGTACTGTAAGTAGAAAATTAATTATGGTTACTCACCAACAATGACACGATGACTTGTCCGATAACGATCAGTTTAATTTTACTGCACAACAAAGGAGAGCGTTACAGCCCCTAAAGGAGCCACTTCAGGCGATTGTGTAGCACTGCCCTTGTTCTTCTTCTGGCAGTCTTCAATCCATATCCCTAAAGCAGATTCCATCCAGACTACTGCCTTATTACATCCGCTTACAACTCGTTTTGCACCCTGGTTAAAAGGACACTGCGGTCATAGATCTTATATTCCTTTCCTACTTTTTAAATAAAAAGAATCATAGCCTTCAACAAATCCAAAACGTTTACCTTTTCGGCAGTCGTTAACATCTTCCGTTTACGCTTGGGCACGGCCCCTGAAGCAGTAGCAGATCGTTTTGGAGCCATAATAAAGGTAAAGGTAAAGATAAACATAAAAGAGCACAACTCTTTACACAGCAAAACACGTTGATGCTGAATGAGCGAGACGAGACTTCCTGGTTAACACTGCATTCAGCACGCAGGAACTTAACTGTGTGCTCTGATTGGTTAGCTTCTCAGTCAGGAGAACTTAACTGCGTGCTCTGATTGGTTAGCTTCTCAGTCAGGAGAACTTAACTGCGTGCTCTGATTGGTTAGCTTCTCAGTCATCCGCCAATAGCGTCCCTTGTATGAAATCAACTGGGCAAACCAACTGAGGAAGCATGTACAGGAAGTAAAAAGACACATTGTCCGCAGAACCCGCGAAGCAGCGAAAAATCTGTGTTATATATTTTGTTATGCTTTCATATAAAATCCACGATAGAGTGAAGCCGCGAACTTAATGTAAACTTACGGTTCACACCGTGCTTTGTTTCCGCAGTAGCTGCACTTATGAATAAGCTTGTATGCATCACTTGCTTCATAATCTTTTTCTGCCTTCTCAATTGTGAAATGGCATTTTATGTTCAGCGCTCTTTGGAGGTCTTCCTTGTTCTCTACATACTTACGTAGGAGGCGTGATGACCCGACACGCAACTCCGCCCCCCACTGCTGTGAAGCTGAAGCCCATTACAGTATATGGAGAAAAATACGTTCCAGTTATGACCATTACGCGTAGAATTTCGATATAAAACCTGCCCAACTTTTGTAAGTAAGCTGTAAGGAATGAGCCTGGGAAATTTCAGCCTTCCACCCACACGGGAAGTTGGAGAATTAGTGATGAGTGAGTGAGTGAGGGCTTTGCCTTTTATTAGTGTATATATATATATATATATATATTGGCAAAACCACAATAGCACGCGGGCTCGATGTACGAAAAAATATATCTTTTCAAGTTCTATTTAGTCCATATGTGTCAAACTCAAGGCCCAGGCCACATCCGCCCGGCGTGTAATTATATCCGCCAGCGATCATTTTATATACTGTATTATTGTTATTAATGGCCCGGGTATATGAAGCGCTGGTAACACAATAAACTACAGATCCCATGATGCAGCGCTTCAGCTGCCTTGCCGAACACTTACCACGTTAATCAAGTCTAGCTTATGATGCTGCAAGTTATTGCGAAGCTAGCTCACATGATGCCGAAGAGAGAAGTTGATTCTGAAAATAGAGCCTTTAAAAACCGATGGGAGGCTGAGTATATGTTTACTGACATTGCCGGTAAACCAGTGTGTCTCATTTGTGGAGCTAATGTGGCTGTAATTACAGAATTTAATCTTTACAACGACTAACAAACACAGAATGTAACTTGAACACAACACATCGTACAATTACGACCCTGATTGAAACAAATAATGATAATCGAATCCTTGATCACAGCAACACTCACAAAACAATTACTGTATATTGACAATCATGTTACGTTATTTTTAAAATGTTCCCTTTTCTTTTTCATAGCTTCTTTAACACACTACGTCTCCGCTGTGAATATATATATATATACCCCGATCTACATACTCTCCAATAGATAAGCCACACACCGTGGCGCAATTGTAGAGGCTTTGCCTCTATCGCCTACATCCGAGGTTTGATTCCCGAGAGGGGATGTACTGAGTATGTACGCGTGCTTCCAGATTCATTTTACCCTCGTATCTCCTTGGTTTGAGACGTATGAAAAAATATGCGGTTAACGCAGAATCATGTTACGTTATTTTTAAAATGTTTCCTACTCTTAGCACAAGCACAGCCGAGAAGCTTTGATGCATGTACTCCATAACAAAAAATAACATATTTAATCACACTTTCAATTCCAAGCAAAGGGGAACTTTTGTCAATGCATGATTTCCTGGTACATCGATTACACTGATGCACACATCACAGCTACAAAAATGTTACACTCGAAATGAAGCACGTTCCTACGACTGATCGGAGGAAAATTTAATTTCAAAAAACTACCGAGAAGCCTTGATAAAAGCTTGGTTTTGTGCACACTGAAAAGCAAGCAAAATTAGATGCATTACAGAAAGCAGACTTTGTGGCTCTTACTGGGGATCATTGGACTTCCGTGACCGTTAGTAATTCTAATTACATCTAATTACAAAATGTTCAATGATCACACTGTTTTAGCCTAATGTACAAAATAATTTTGGCTAAGGTTACTCAGAGTTTAAAGGTGAAGCTGGTCAAATTACATTTTATGTTTCTGACTTATTTTTTTAAGAAGAAAAACTGCACTTTATGTTGAAATTTTGGTTATTATTATTTAAAGACAATACCATTCAGAAAATGTACTTAAAGTACTTAAACTACCACTTTAATTTTAAGTCTGCCCAATTTTAACCAGGGATGATATTTTTGTTTCTGTTTTGAATTCAAATGCAGTTTAAAAGCATTTTTTTTTTCAGAAATTAAAAGAGCTTGAGTTTACAATATTCATGTCCATGTCTATTATTTGATTCTGTCGCCCACTAAAACCCTTTTAAATTAAAAAACACATTTGCGATTTGGGGCAAATTTACGTGTGCGATTACATACGATTAATCAAGATTAATTATTACACAGCCTGTAATTAATTGGATTAATTTTTTTAATCGAGTGCCACCCCTAATATATATATATATGTAGATATATATATATGTAGATTTGTATATATATATATATATATATATGTGTATATACAGTATATATGTAGATATGTATATGTGTATATATGTGTTTGTGTGTATATATATGTGTGTGTGTGTATATATATATATGTGTATATATGTATATATATTTATATGTATATGTATATATATGTATATATATACTGTATATATATATATATATAATGTGTATATATATGTTTATATATGTGTGTGTGTGTAAGTGTATATATATATATATATATATGCCAGCAACACTCATGACAATGACAAAACAATTATATTGTCAATTATGTTACGTTATTATTAAAATGTTTCCTTTTCTTTTTTACTTCTCTGCTGCCAAACGCGGGTATTTTGCTATGTATATATATATATATATATATATATATAGAGAGAGAGAGAGAGAGAGAGAGAGAGAGAGAGATGACAACAACACTCATATCAATGACAAAACAATTACATTAACAATCATGTTACGTTATTTTTTAAATATTTCCTTTTCTTTTTCATAACTTCTTTAACACACTACTTCTCCTGCTGACCTGGGTATTCTGCTAGTATACTAATAAAAGGCAAAGCCCTCACTGACTGACTGACTGACTGACTGACTGACTCATCACTAATTCTCCAACTTCCCATGTAGGTGGAAGGCTGAAATTTGGCAGGCTCATTCCTTACAGCTTACTTACAAAAGTTAAGCAGGTTTCATTTCGAGATTCTACGCGTAACGGTCATAACTGGAACCTACTTATGTCCATATATATACGGCCATAGCCTGCAGCTCGGTCACCGTGTGAGGCGGAGTTGCGTCCCGCATCATCACGCCTCCCACGTAATTGAGTGCCTGCCCATATAAGGCCGTTCACCTAGATATGCGCGGGTGAAGGACTGTGCTTAGCATATTCATAAGTGCAGCTACTGCGGAAATCAGAGCGCCTCCCACGTAATTGACTGCCTGCCCATATAAGGCCGTCCTTCGCTACGGTGTCTTCATTCGTTTCCTTGGTTTGCCAAGGAAGCAGCCTTTTTATTTAATCCACGGGTTCTCCGCTGTTTTATTGTTTGTTTATTACGATTGTTATAGTTATTGTGTAGGTATTTTAGACTTAGTTTACTGTTCAGGTACCCATTTCCTTTATTTAATCCGCAGCTTCCCCGCTGTTTTATTGTTTGTTTATTACGATTATAGTTATTTCTTTATTCCCTTCTTTGGCTGACTGCCTGCCCATATAAGGCGCTGCGCTGCCTTCATTCATTTCCTTGGTTCGCCAAGGAAGCAGCCTTTTTATTTAATCCACGGGTTCTCTGCTGTTTTATTGTTTGTTTATTATGATTGTTATAGTTATTGTGTAGGTATTTTAGATTTAGTTTACTGTTCAGGTACTCATTTCCTTTATTGTTCCAACCGTACCCCCATTAACATGTCTATCAAGGTGATCACCATTGATTAAAGAGCTGTCACTTACCAAGTGGTTTCCATGCCCGGAGATGGCGCCTGCCTTTTCCATTCTCTGTGTTACATATTGCATGGACATATCAGGCTCACTTTTTATATCCGGGGGGACATTGTGTCTTATGTATTGAATGACTGGGGCAGGTTCAAAGTGTGGACTGATGATAGTACAGGAGATAATTAGACTACACAGGAGCACTAGAAGAGTGAAATGCTTAAGCCCTTCACCTATGGTTCTGCATGTGAGTTGATGGCTGCCACTGAATTGTTCGGTTGTCGCTTTCAAGTGTACCGAAAGGGCCAAATATTTTACACCTTTGGACAACCGCCAATGCCTCTTAAACATCTTAGATTGACAGGTGACGATTTGAGTAGTGGACACTTTGATGTTTATGAATGTTTTTAACTCTCAAAAGCTGGATACAAAGTTATCAATGAAGCTGGTTGTATGCTTACATAGCTTGACAGATGCTGAATGTTACTTCAGTACAAGTCCCACTCAAACCGATTATGACAGCAGCAATCCAAGCTGTGAGAAAACAGTAAAAAGGAGGCGTGTCAGACGTCTTAGTACATTTTCTGATGCAGCTAGACGGAAACAACTTTGTGCAGCTGCCGTCAAATACTCACAGAAAAATCCACAAGTTCATAGAGACGCTGTCGCTAAATACTCGCAAGCAAATCCACAAGTTCATAGAGACACTGTCGGTAAATACTCACAAGCAAATCCACAAGTTCATAGGGACGCTGTCGCTAAATACTCCCAGGGAAATCCACAAGTTCATAGAGACGCTGTCGCTAAATACTCAGAGGCAAATCCACAAGTTCATAGAGCTTCTGTTTCTAGGTACGATCCCAATAATGAAAAGCAGCTCATACGAAAACAACAGGTTTGGCTCAAAAAAGCCGATTGTTGATTTGCGTTAGACCCAAAAATACATTTTGAATCTGACAAAACAGTACACATTGCATCCTTGGATGTTCATTGTGACTATTGTCAAGCTCATAAGTGGAAATGCGAGTCTCCTGGTTTGTGCTGTAATGGTGGCAAAGTCTCTCTCACTCCTTTACGTAAGCTTCCTGACCTTCTTGAGGGCCTGTTCAATGGCGAATATCCTCAAAGTGAGCATTTCTTGAACAACATTCGAAAGTACAACAGTGCATTTCAAATGACGTCATTTGGTGCTAACCAAATCATTGAGGGAAATTTTATGCCTTCACTTAAAGTTCAGGGACAAGTGTATCACTTTATTGGCAGTCTTTTACCTATGCCGAGTGAAGAACAGAAATTTTTGCAAATTAATTTCATCAGGGACGATGAAAAGGAAGCACAAATGCACTGCGCTAATGTTTCGGGAGTTAACATACCCCTGGTCAAGCAATTACAAAAAATGCTGCATGAATGTAACACTTACATCCAGGACTTCCACTCTGCAATGAACAATATTTTAGATATAGACAAAGACTTCAAAGTGGTCATTCACGCTGACAAAAAACCATTACATGCACACAAAGGCAGATTTAATAAACCCACAGTTCGTCAAGTTGGTGTTGGTGTGTATATGTACGTGTGTATATATGTAGATATGTATATATATATATATATGTATATATATATGTGGATGTATGTGTATGTATATGTGTATATGTATATATTTAGATATGTATGTATATGTATATATGTGTATGTATATGTGTATATGTATATATATGTTTATATGTATGTGTATGTGTATATATATATATATATATATATATATATATATATATATATATATATATGTATGTGTATGTATATGTGTGTTGTGATACTTGTCCGGACACCATAGTCGGAGACCACATTCTTTATTAAGTTCACACTTTTATTTAACATAAATAAATACAGTCCCAAAACACCACACAATGCATAAAGCAATAATCACCCAATAATCCTTCTTTCTCTCAGTCCTTGTCTGCCAATCTCCTCCTGGGAGCTTCGTCCTGCTCCCTCTCCCGACTCTAGCTCCCAGACTATTAGGAGGCGGGCCCTTTTATTCCCGCCCGGATTCATTCCAGGTGGCTGGATACGAACTTCTGGCAGAACTTCCTGGTGTGGCGGAAGTGCTGCCCTTTGCCCCGGAAGCACTCCGGGCGTCCCTGGCAGGTTCCTCCGCCATCTTGCCAAGTGTGGCGGAAGTAAAGTTCTCCCGGGTTCTAGGAGGCTTAAGGCGCCCCCTGGTGGAGGCCACGGGTCCCAACGAGTTGGGATATCTCTCCTCCTCTCCCGCTCCTATCCTGCTCCAGGGCGGTTGTGTCCTCCTGACCCGGAAGCTTTTAATGTCTCTATCCAGTCCCTCCAGGCATCCCGGCCAGGTAAGAACCCCAGACATCTGTGACAGTGTATATATGTAGATATGTATATATATATATATATATATATATATATATATATATATATATATATATATATATATATATATATACAGTGGAACCTCGGTTTGCGAAAGCATAATTGTTCGAAACGTGCTCGCAATCCAAAGCACTCAGTATATCAAAGTGAATTTCCCCATAAGAAATAATGGAAACTCAGATGATTCGTTCCACAACCCAAAACTATTCATATAAAAATGATTAATACAAAATATAAAGAAAAAATACATAAAACAAATAAACCTGCAATTTACTTTTAAAAAGAATCATGGCTGGTGTGAGCGAGTTTCTAAACTCTTGTGGGATTCCACCCAATGGGACGACACGCGGAAGAGTGTCCCAAAGCAATCGCAGTCTTCCAGCACTGTAGCAGTTTGCCGTTAAAGCCATCCAAAAGATCGCAGACATGCTATAAGCGCCTGCCGTCGATGGGTGATACAAGGAACATTTTAAAGATCCCGCAACAATAAATAACAGTGCTGTTGCTGTGTCAAGCTGAATAAAGCTGGTGTTGTTAAAGTACTGATACTTAGCTTCGTGTTTTGGGGCGCAAGATGGGGACTCGCATTTCACCGCGCACACACACACACAGTCACAATGCTGTAGTAAACAGTATATGCTTGTACGGATGTTGACTATATGAGTGAGGCACACAGACTCAGACGGAGAATAGGAGACGATTGCTCTCAAGAAAGGAGAGAGAGAGAGAGAGAGAGAGAGACGCGTGCGCGAGCGAGATAAGGAGAGAGAGACGCGCGCAAGCAAGAGAGAGATAAGGAGAGAGAGAGAGAGAGACACGCGCGAGCGAGCGAGATAAGGAGAGAGAGATGTGTGCGAGAGAGAGAACCATCAGCTCAGTTGTGATCATATGACACTCAGCAGACAAAGTGTATCCATACTACTCGTATTGCAAGACATCGCTCATTTATCAAGTCAAAATTTATTAAAAAACTTTGCTCGCCTTACAAAACACTCTTAAACCAAGTTACTCGTGAAACCGAGGTTCCACTGTATATATATATATATATATATATATATATATATATATATATATATATATGCATATGCATATGTGTATATGTATATATATATATGTTTATGTTTATATGTGTATATATATATATTTTCTCTTCAGCCGTGGGGCACGTTTTCTCTGTGTCCCACAGGCCCAACACAGTCCCAAACACTTACACAGTCCAAACACTCTTCCCCTGTGGGGCACGTTTTCCCCGTGAACCCAACAGGTATAACACAGTCCCAAAGCATCTTACTTTAAACACAGCAATCCTTCCGCTGGCGGCACCACTCCTCTCAGGCAACCCCTTCCTCCAGATTCTGGCTCAGAGTGGTGGTTGCTGGCTCCTTTTATGGCCCTCCCAGGAGTACTCCTGGTGCTTGCTCAACTGCTCCCAATTGCACTCCCGTGTGGGGTAGATGATTAAACCAGCTGGACTTAACAATCTCTGCCTCGCCCCCTGGCGGCCATCCCGGGATCCCACAGGATTGGGGAGAACTCCATTTCCCATGAAATCCAGCAGGAAACTGCGGCAACATCAACCAGGGAGGCTACAACCAAGCGTCCCGGGGAAGGTGCTGAGGAACCCATGGCTGCTCCCCCGGACCATATACAGCAGAGTCATCCTGACCGGGCATGGGACCCGGCAGTCAATTACAATATACTGTATATATATACTGTATTATTCCTTACAGATTACTTAGAAAGGTTAATCAGGTTTCATTTCGAAATTCTACATGTAACGGTCATAACGGTCGATAACGGTCGATAATGGTCGACAACGTCCGCCATGTTGAACTTTCTTATTTATGGCCCCATCTTCACGAAATTTGTAGGCGGCTTCCCTGCGCTAACCAAACCCGATGTAATGCACTTATTTCAAGGTATGACGCCACTGTCGGGCCGCCATATTGAACTTCCCAACGTCACCAATTTTCCAACTTCCCGTGTAGGTAAAAGGCTGACCCCATCTTCACGAAATTTGGTAGGTACCTTCCCTGCGCTAAACAAAACCGATGTACGTACTTATTTCGGTGGTATGACGCCACTGTCGGCCGCCATATTGAACTTTCCAATGTCACTAATTCTCCAACTTCCCGTGTAGGTAGAAGGCTGAAATTTGGGAGGCTCATTCCTTATAGCTTACTTATAAAAGTTAAGCAGGTTTCATTTCGAAATTCTACTTGTAACGGTCATAACGGTTGACAACTTTCGCCATGTTGAACTTTCTTATTTATGGCCCCATCTTCACGAAATTTGGTAGGTGGCTTCCCTGCGCTAACCAAAACCGATGTATGTACTTATTTCAGTGGTGTGATGCCACTGTCGGCCGCCATATTGAAGTTTCCAATGTCACTAATTCTCCAACTTCCCGTGTAGGTAGAAGGCTGAAATTTGGCAGGCTCATTCCTTACAGATTACTTACAAAGGTTAAGTAGGTTTCATTTCAAAATTCTACACATAACGGTCATAACAGTCGACAACGTCCTCCATGTTTAGGTTTCTTATTTATGGCCCCATCTTCACGAAATTTGGTAGGCGGCTTCCCTGCGCTAACCGAAACCAATGTACACACTTATTTCGGTGGTATGACACCACTGTCGGCCGCCATATTGAACTTTTCAACGGTCTTTGTTACTTATGGGCCCATCTTCAAGAAATTTGGTACACAGGTTCCCAACGCTAACTGAATCCTACTTACGTACATATATCGTCCATAGCCTGCAGCTCGTCACGTGGTGAGCGCCGTTGGTCCCCCATCCCAACGCCTCCCACGCTTGTTGGCTGCCTGCCTATATAAGGCCGTCCGTCGCTCCAGTCTCTACATTCCCTTCCTTGCTTCGCCATGGATTCACGCCTCCCCTGCTGATAACTACAGCCTTTTTATTTAATCCACGGCTTCTCCGCTGTTTTATTGTTCATTTATTACGATTATAGCTATTGTGTAGGTATTTTAGACTCACTTTACATTGTTCAGGTACCCATTTCCTTTATCATTCCAACCGTATCCCCATTAACATGTCTATCGAGGTGATCACCATCGATCAAAGAACTGTCACTTACCGAGTGGTTTCCATGCCCGGAGATGGCACCAACCTTTTCCATTCTCTTTGTTACATATTGCACGGCCATATCAGGCTCACTCTTGATATCCGGAGGAACTTTGTGTCTTATGTATTGAATGACAGGGACAGGTTCAAGGTGTGGACTGATGACGGTACACAGGAGCACTAGAAGAGTGAAATGCTTAAGCCCTTCACCTATGCATCTGCATGTGAGTTGATGGCTGCCGCTGAATTGTTCGGTTGTCGCTTTCAAGTGTACCGAAATGGCCAAATATTTTACACCTTTCGATAACCGCCAATGCCTCTTAAACATCTTAGATTGACAGGTGATGATTTCAGTAGTGAACACTTTGATGTTTATGAATGTTTAAACTCTCAAAAGCTGTTTGTGAAGTTGTTGATGAAACCGGTTGTGTGCTTACAACGCTTGACAGATGCCGAATGTCTCTTCAACACAAGTCCTACAAATACTGTCATAATTGAAACAAACCATGAAACTCAAACCGATTATGACAGCAGCAATCCAAGCTGTGAGATTTGAAACAAGATTACTGTTCACATGGCCAACTATACGTTGCATGCTCAAGAGTAAGCTCAGCGCACAGCTTGGTCATATTACAACCGGAGTGCCGAACTCACAATGTGGTATACAAAGAGATCCTTAACAAATAATTAGTGGTATATTTTCCCTCAGTTTAAAAAGGTTTAATTTTCTTCTTAATAAAAATTTTAAGGCAGTACTTCGCTGCTGAAGGTATTTTGCTAGTATACTAATAAAAGGCAAAGCCCTCACTCACTCACTCACTGACTCATCACTAATTCTCCAACTTCCTGTGCAGGTGGAAGGCTGAAATTTGTCAGGCTCATTCCTTACAGCTTACTTACAAAAGTTGGGCAGGTTTCATTTTGAAATTCTATGCATAATGGTCATAACTGGAACCTTTTTTTTCGTCCATATACAGTAATAGACTGCAGTTCGCTGGCCGTGGGAGGCGGAGTTGCTTTTGCGTCATCACGCCTCCCACGTAATTGAGTGCCTGCCCATATAAGGTAAATATTGAAGGTGAAGGACTGTGCTTAGCATATTCATAAGTGCAGCTACTGCAGAAATCAGCACGCCTACCACGTAATTGAGCTAAATATTCGCAACCACACACTTGGTATACAAACAAGCCAGTTTCCCTTTCGGTTTGTACATGTTCAGTCTCTCCCTGTGCATTTCCTGTGCAGCGAGCAAGAGTGAGAGTGCAAGACAGTGCGACACACACACACACACAGAAGCAGCGCGAGAAATGGACGCAGACACACAGGCAGCGTGAGAGAGAGCTGGACGCATTAAGGTAGGAAGGCGGTTAAAGAATGCACTGGTCTTGATTTTGTTTTCACTTCTGTTTCCGGTGATCTGTTCGTAGGGTGCATTGTTGCAATGTTATTTTTCTTGGTGGTTTATTAAATTACGGATTTTTTCAAGTGTTCATTTTTCCCCTGTGCTTAAAACTCATTAAAAAAAGTGCTTTTAGCCAGAGGTTGGTAGCGCTATAGCGTGAACTATTGCAGTGTTAGTTTTCTCAGTTGTTCAAGGTTTTCTCAGTGTTATTCAATGATTTTACATTTAGTTTACTATTACGCTGTGCATTCAATGGTATAATTATATTTGTGCTTAAAAACTAAAAAAATTTATATTTACATACAGTTAATATGGTCTGGAATAGATTAATTGTATTTACATACAATCCTATGGGGGGAAATTGCTTCAGTTCACGACCAAATCGGTTTACCTCCAGATACAAACCTGATTGAAAAAAATAATGATGATCAAATCCTTGATGACAGCAACACTCATAACAGTGACAAAACAATTACATTGACAATCATGTTACATTATTTTTAAAATGTTTCCTTTTCTTTTTCATAACTTCTTTAACACACTACTTCTCCACTGCGAAGCGCGGGTAATTTGCTAGTATATATTGTATATATAGTGAAGACTAGCCTCGACCATGAACAGACACCAAGACAGGTATGTCTAAAACACACTCTTTTATTGTGTTTTCCTCCTTCTAGTACAGCACAATGCACAAATCACTCTCAGTCCTTATTATTTCTTCTCCTGTAGCCTCCACTCCTCTCTCGTCAAGCTCCGTCACGCTACCTCCCAACACCAGCTCCTGGAATGGAGTGATGTGGCCCCTTTTATAAAGTACCTGGATGTGTTCCAGGTGCTTCCTGATGAACTTCCTGCAGCACTTCCGGGTGTGGCAGAAGTGCAGCAGTCCATATTTCCTGGAACATTTGGGCGCCCCCTGGCGTTGGCCATGTGCCCCAACAGGGTTTATCATCCCAGCTCTGATCTTGTGGCTCCCCTGCACCCCAGGACGGCCACCCTCTCACGTCCCGGGGGAGGTATTGGTGCTCTCCCGGTCCTTCCGTGTCCCAGGTATCCATGTGCAACTGTCTATCACAATATATATACCAGTGGCGACTGCTCTAAGACTACAAGGGAAGCTCCGCTTCCTCTACTATGTCAGAAAATAAATGCTCATATATGAACGGTCGTATTTATATTGGTTTTAATAACGTGTTCAACTTCATTAATAGCTCGTTCAGAATCAGGTATTTATTGTAGATTGTTTGATCCGATTTTCTTGTCATACATTTCCGTGCAGCACAGCACGTTAAACTCTCCTGAAGCCCAGCTTCACTGGAGCTCTATGGGCAAGCACAAAGGAGCTTTTTAATAACAGGTCTTTTCATCTCTCCTGGTATGACAAGGTGAACCGGCTGACTAAAAGTGCTGTGACAAAGAAAATGTACTGTTGGCCATGCCTCTTGACGAAACCTTCTCAGGGAATGGGATGTGTTTTGTCAAACGTCGGTTTTGGGGATCTGGGTAACTTTGACATGGCATACAAAAGGCATGAAAAGTGCAAAGAACATGCGAGTTCATGTGCAAGGTTAAGTTGTCTGGGCAGGGTCAGGGTTGAACATGCAATCAATGAAGTTCTTCGCATTCAGGTGGCAAAACATAATGAAACAGTAAAAAAAAAAACAGGGCCTTCCTAAACCGTCTAATTGATGTGACTTCCTTGCTTGGCCGTTAGGAGCTGGCATTCAGGGGGTATGATGAGAGTAGTGAATCAGCAAATAAGGGGAATTACAGGGAATTCACAGAAACATTAGCTAAATATGACTTTGTCTTGGCCACACAATTTCAGTCATCAGCTGTGTTTTCTAGTATGTCCCACTCAATCCAAAATGACTTGATCTCTGCTCTCGCAGCCACTGTTTCTGATCATATAAAAGGTGAAATTCAGACTGCTCCTGAAACTGACATATCTTGCCATGCCCAACTGTCTGTCATTGTTAGATATGTGGATAGTGCAGGTAAAATTCAAGAGTGCTTCATTTGATTTTTGGATGTGTCAGGGGGTCGAGATGCTCAGTCTGTGTTTGAAGTTTTAAACGAGAACATGCAGGGCTACGGTTTTAGAGAAAAACTTGTGGCACAAACCTATGATGCGGCTGCTGTCTTTGCTTCATCTCTAAATGGCCTACAGGCCAAAGTTAAAGTAATAGCCCCTAGTGCAGTGTTAGTGCATTGCTATGCACGCAGACTGAACCTGGTGTTGTCCCAGGGTGCTAAATGCTTGCCTGAGTCAAGAATATTTTTTGCATCTCTCTTTGGGTTCACCACAAGTCCACAAAAAGGATGTCTTTTCTTGAGTCTGCAGGGTCTTCAAGATCGCCCAGAAACGCTCCTACTCGATGGAATTTCACATCACGCATAGTGAGCACTGTGGCAAACAATTATGATGGCCTCCTGCAGACTTTTGACAAGATTACCCAGGATGAGAACATGGATGATGACACATTAGATGCTGCCAAAGGCTTCATAATGAAACTGGAGGATTTTGAGTTTGTGTTCATGTTGCACACATATGAACAAATATTCTCTGAGACAGATGTTGTCTTTGATATTGTACAGCAAAGGGCTATGGATGTTCTTTACTGCAAAAAAAAGAATTGGGTCTCTCCTTGCTTTTGTCAAGGAGAAGAGGTCAGAGGGGGCTTATCAAGCAGTTTATGCAAAAGCAGCAAATCTCACATCAGACCCTCAAGATGAACCTATTAGAAAGCACCGTCTGTCACAATTACAGGATCCCCAGGACCGCTACAGAAATTTGTAAATGGCCATCCTAGACAATCTCATGGAGCAGATTTCTCAGCGTTTTTCAAATTTGGAAAGCATGAGCTTCTTAGAATTAGTCAATCCAGGGAAATTTGATGAAATGAGACAAGTGTTTCCAGAGGAGGCATTTGAAAGTGTGCTGAAAAGTTATGGCCATTTCTTTGACTCAGGAAGACTGAGATCTGAACTTCAAGTACTATATTCAGATCATGACTTACAGGGGAGCAGGGGTAAGCTGTGTGATTTCTTTGTGTTTTTTAAAGACATGGAGTTGGATAGTGCGATGCCTCAGCTATACAAGCTGTTGTTGTTAGTGGCAACAACTGGCGCTACATCAGCAGGTGTAGAGAGGAGCTACTCCTGTTTAAAACGGGTCAAGTCATACACCTGCAACACGATGGGCCAAGATCGTTTGAGCAACCTTGCTCTCCTGGCCATTGAGAGGAAACTGGTTAAGTCCCTGGAAAAGAGAGCCAATTGGTACGACCATTTTCTGCAAAAGGAACGGAGGGCAGAATTTACGTACAAATAACATAATGAATTTTATGATGAAGGCCTAATATGAGCTTCCCCTGTTTCAAAAGCTAGCAGCCGCCACTGATATATACATATGTGTGTGTGTATATATATATGTGTATATGTATATATATTTATATATATTATGTTTTTTTATTTTTTGCTTTCAAAACTGATTTTATAAATGAAGTCTTCTGGCCATCCTTAAACTAGTGACTTGATTGTTAACAGCTTGCACCAGTTATCATATAGTGTCGATCTCATGTGCTTAGCAGCTTGAAGCAAAACTGGCACACTGAGCTGCACCATTCATGATGTCAAAAACAAATAGTGTCTATCGCACCATAAATACAATTTGGCTGTTCTTAAAATGTTTGTGCAAACATGCCATTTCAATCTGTAAAATCTGTCCACTCCATGTCACTCCATTACAGCCAGTAGAGCACTGACAGGTGAACACAATAGGACATCCTTAAACAACACATACAATCGGTGGTTCAGCTCTGCCAGGAAAAGTCATCACCAGTGACATTCCTGATTTTTTTGGAGTGGTTAAGGTAATTTCCACAGTTTACTTCTTGCCATCAGCTCTATCTAGCTCTACTTCATCCAGTTTCAGTTCAACCAAAGAGGACTGGGGCAAGTTGTGCTTGGTAATCAAGGCAACTAAGGGTCATCTCATAAGCTATTATCTAAAATTGCTGTATTGCTACTCACAATTCATTTTATTTTCCACCACATATCCAAAACTGGGCTGCGGGGGTAACAGTCTTTGAAGATATGCCCATACATCCTTTTCCTCAGCCACACTTGCCAACTCATACTGTGCTACCACAAGGCATTCTTAGGCCATCTTTGGCCATAATCTTCCCAGTGACCACTGGGTCTTTCCCAGAATCGCCTCCCAGCTGGTTGTACCCATAAATCCCATAACAATTTGTGGTGATTTAATCTCTGGCTCTAACTGCCCAGTCACTGGCTGAGTTTGCTTCTGTCTCTGTATTTTACACTGAATTAGCTGCCCTGAAAACTTTGATTACCAATGGTTAGCCATCTTCTCTTAATGCTGTTGATACAGTTACATGTCTATATTTCTGATTAAGAGATGAATTCAGTGAATAAGATGGTTATGTGTTCTGTGGTGCTCGTCTCATCTCTCCTTTCTCTCAGCATCACCTGTTAGTTGCATTCACTCATCTAGGTCACCAATGTAATGTATAAACTTGACACAATGTGTGTCAACTATATTGGTGGTCAGGTGCCTTCTGTATAAACGGTGCGTAAGCACAAAATTGTTGTGTACACCCGTTTCCACCCTCACATTGCAATGTATAAAAACTAAACTTGGCATAAAGCCACGCACATTTTCACGACAACTCAAACCAAGGCATACGCAGTTTTCAGCTACGTTTTGCAAACTGTCGGCACCCAACGTCAAAGCAGTGCTACTGTTCCTGGACTGTTCTCCTCTTTATTTTTTAGATTCCCATCCCTGACGCGGCTTTAACAAATACACTGACATTACCACATATTGTTTTTTAGTTTAAGGCATCTGATTGTAATTAACCTGTAACCATATAATGCATGGAATGGCCAATCTATTCTAAATATTATAGCTGCTTTAGCATTGTTGCCCTCAGTGCACCACTCAGAGTATTTTAACCCACCATATCTGAGAGTGGAATCACAGCACTACAGCAGCTGATCGGAAACCTCTACCGGAGATTGTGTCAAGAGCAGAGAGAATTATTGGGGTACAGCATCTAGCACATGCTGCCTCAGCCATGTGCACAGTCCATTTGAACTTCTCCCTTCTGGCAAACAACTCAGAGCCTTTCCTGTACGGACCTCAAGGTTCAGAAACAGTTTCATCCCAAGAACTATAAATGCACATCAAGTGCTCCGGTAGATCTGTTTGTACTTATAAGTACAATCACCTCACTGTAAACCTGCACTACAGTTGTAATATGGCACAACCTGAGCCACTTATGCTTTCATTTTCATAATTTTAATTATTATTATTATTATTATTATTATTGTTGTTGTTGTTGTTTTAGTTATTTTAACATTTTATATGAATATAAGTTTATGGAGGATTTGCATATTGAGTCTCAATTTACCATACAAAAACAATAAAGGAATTCAATTCAATTCAATAGAAGAGAGCGCATATTTACAAATGATGACGACTGGCATCTAAATCAATTTAGATGTCCAGGCGTTATCTTCTTAGAGCTCTTGATATAATTTTTCAGATGAAATGCAGTAAAGCATATATATTACATTATACAGATCAATTTAAAACTTAATTTAAATAATGTATACTGTTATTAAACGTGTCGACATGGTGGATAGTGGTAGCAATGAGCAGGCATCCCGTTCAGGGATTGTTCCTGGTTTGTGCTGTATGCTTCCTGGGACTGGTGTGACACTGGATGGATAGATGGATCGAATAATTAAACTTGTATTACAAAGATATTTCAATGTTCCTTAAAAGTTTTGAGGAATCGGCGTTCTAAGCTTACAGATGGCTTGACATCTATTACAGAGCTGATTGTGTGGTGATTGGTTACTTGGAGAAAGAAAAGGAAGGACAGGAATTGGGCATTAGTATGTTTGATAGAGACAGTACTGCTGCAATAAATTATTTCATCGAGGGTCGAGCATGGCATAGCATGCATCAATTGCTTCTTCTCCTCCTAATATTCCTATGACTTTGATAAGTTGGAGATGAGAACTTACTATGGGATGGACAATTTGATTAATAAAGAGTCAAGTCAAGTCAAGTCAACTTTATTTATAAAGCACTTTACATACAACAGCCGCTGACCAAAGTGCTGTACATAAACTAAATAAATTTAAACAAAACAAAGTAATAATTCAATCGATAAAATACAATAATAACTAATTACAATGTAATAAAAAACAACTAAACAATTGAACAGAGTTAAAACAAATAAAATCAACTGCTCACACAGAATCAAACGCCAAACCAAAAAGATAGGTCTTAAGAGCAGACTTAAATATGGGCAGTGAGGAGGCCTGTCTAATGTGGATCGGCAATGAATTCCAGAGCCTTGGAGCCACAACAGAAAAAGCCCTATCCCCCCTGAGCTTTCGCTGTCCTAGGCACATCCAGAAACAGCTGACCAGCTGATCTGAGTAAGCGAAAAGGAGAGTGCATATGCAGCAGCTCAGCGAGGTAGGGCAGAGCACACCCATTTAAAGACTTAAAAACAAATAAAAGAATCTTAAAATGAACTCTAAACTGAACAGGTAGCCAGTGCAGTGAGGATAATACAGGTGTAATATGCTCATTTTTTCGCGTGCCAGTTAGAAGACGTGCAACAGCATTTTGCACCAGCTGGAGCCGAGACAGGGTAGACTGGCTAACACCAACATAAAATGAATTACAATAGTCCAACCGAGTTGTAATAAAGGCATGGATTACTGTTGTGAATTGATCTTTAGAAAGAATGTTTTTTATCTTTGCCAAACGTCTCAGCTGAAAAAAAACAAGATTTCATCACCGCACTGATCTGACCGTCCAGTCTAAAATCCTCATCTATCCTAAAACCCAAATTCGTAATAACAGGCGTACCATATTGTGCAAGGGGACCCAAATCCACAGGAGCAAAAGTAGAAATAGACCCACTGGTACCTCCAGGTCCAAAAACTATAACTTCTGTCTTATTTTCATTAACATTTAAGGAGTTCACTGCCATCCAAGCTTTCACCTCTTCTAGGCACATAGCCAACGTTTGTATAAAGTAAGCATCCTTGCGTTTGAGGGGTACATAAACCTGAGTATCGTCTGCATAACAATGGAAAGCAATTTTATGCTTTCTAAAAATAGAGCCAAGAGGCAGGAGATACAAAGAAAATAGCAGAGGACCAAGTATGGAGCCTTGCGGAACCCCACATGATAGTGAAGCAGAGGAAGATCTAAATTCATCTAGCCTCGCTGAAAAAGTTCTTCTAGTCAAGTACGACTTAAACCACGCTAAGGCAGTACCACGAATGCCCACACAATTCTCCAAACGAGATAATAAAATACTATGATCTATAGAATCAAAAGCAGCTGTTAAATCAAGCAGAACTAAAACCACATAATCCCCTGAGTCTGTTACCAGAAATATGTCATTAAAAACCTTCAGTAATGCGGTTTCAGTACTGTGAAATGGCTTAAAACCAGATTGAACACTTCAAGCACATCCCTTTCATCTAAAAAAGCTTTCAGTTGAATATATACACTTCTCTTCAAAACTGTGGACAAAAATGGAAGCTTGGAAAATCAGTCTAAAATTAGATAGCACAGTGGGATCTAGATTTGTTTTTTTTTATCAATGATTGCACTATGGCATGTTTAAACAAATTAGGAACTACACCTGAGGAAAGGCTGCTATTAATAATAGCAAGAACAGATGGCCCTAAAACAGAAATAATCTCATTAAAAAGAGAAGGTGGAACAACATCAAAAGGAGAACCTGAGGGCTTCAATTGACCAACAATCTCAAATAAAGAAGATAGGGTCATCGGCTCAAACTGATGAAAACAGCAGAGCAGGAAAAAACAGTTAAAGGGTCATAAGGAGTGAAAGGTATATAAGCCCTAACAGTATTCACCTTATCCACAAAAAAGTGCAAAAATTTCTCACATGTCTCAAAAGAAGGTTCCATACAGGCATTCTGTGGAGCATTTAAAACCCTATCTATAGTGTCAAATAACACACGAGGTTTATGACAGTTTGACAAAATAATATTTGACATGTACGCTCTTTTGGCATCTTTCACAATACACTGATAACAACGCCAACAATCTTTCAGTACTTGAAACAATACATGCAAATTATCCTTTCTCCACTTACGCTCAGCTTTTCGACACTCGCGAGGTTGTGTCGTTCAACCAGGGCTCAGATTTAATTTTAGGCTGCCTGGTTTTCAATGGAGCCACAGCATCTAAAACAGTTCGGCAGGTGGAATAAAACCAGGAGCATAGCTCCTCCGTATTGGAGGACGCAGGTTCAGGAAGATCGCATTTACTAAACAAAGCGGAAAAATGTACAGCAGTAGATGGATTAATGACACGACAGCGCCGCACAGAAGCACGGGATTTACCAGCTTTACAGGGCAAGGTGATGTCAAATATTACAGGCTTATGATCTGAAAACACTGCATCCAAAATTGTCAAATTCGCCACAGAACAGCCAAGCGATAGAACAAGATCCACCGTATACCCAAGTTCATGCGTCGGTCCAGACACCCACTGCATAAAACTAAAAGAGTCAAAAAGGCTTAGAAAGTCCTTCACCATCGGTTTATCAGGACAACATACATGTATATTAAAATCTCCAAGAATAAGGATTCGATCATATTTAGGCACAATTTCAGTCAATAAATCAGAGAAGTCATTGAGAAAGTCCTTATTATATTTAGGAAGCCGATAAATCACAACAAACAATACTGAGAGCGGGCAACCTAGCTCAAATAGGCTCACTTCAAAGCTGGAGGGAAAAGATGATAAAAAAAGCTGCTTACATGTATATTTATTAAGAAAAACAGTTGCAATTCCTCCTCCTCGGCCTGATGTCCGGGGAGAATTAAAATAAGCACAGTCCGAAGGTAGAAGCTCTGAAAAAACGCTGGATTCCCCAACATTCAACCAAGTCTCCGTCACACAGACAAAGTCCAGTGCATTGGAGATGAAAAAATCCTTAAGAATAATAGTTTTGTTTGACAGGGATCTAGCGTTTACCAGACCAATCCTGGCAGGAGCCGGTGTCATCGGGGCGCCTGCATTCCAAGGAACCCGGCGAAGAGGCCGCAGATTTCCCAAAACCGCTCCGCATTGTCGGGGGTAAAGATAGTAGAGACAGAAGGGGATGTGACAGCCAGAAGAACTCCACTGACCCGGCCACAGGCACCAACCAGGTGTAGGCAGGATCCCATTGATTTCGAAAAGAACCGAGGGGACAAGCCTATCTGAATCCAATCAAAGACCCAGCATAACTAGAATGAATAATCAGTTTAATAGCTCACTGTTTTGGTGTGCTGAAGGCTGCCTGGCTATCACATTACAAATCTGTTCATGGTGATTTATGTGTTGTGTCTTGTTTTTATTTTATTTCATTTGTAAATGTCCACTGAGCTCTGAGCCTGTCTAATGTGAACTGCAGTATGCAATAATAAATAAGAAATACTGACGTGAATTAAATCCCTTATTACAGTTTATCTCTTCTCTCACTGTATGTCTTATTGTCACTTTATGGTCTTCCTTCTCTGAGCTCCCGCCTCACATTAACTTTTCACCCTCAGTGTCTCCTCAGATGTTCTCTCTGTGAGGTCTCAGCTTGCTCTTTAAATCTCCTCCTCCTCCTCCTCACTGAGCAAAGACAAATATTCACTTTGATTTTTTCACAAGTCACTTCCTTGTTTGTCTCACTGATTCCCTCTACCTGCCTCTCCTCAGACTGACGATGGCTGAAGCCCAGTTGTGCGGATTACAGGATGAGTTCACTTGCTCGGTGTGTCAGGACACCCTGACTGACCCTGTCACCATCCCCTGTGGTCACAATTTCTGTCTGAAGTGCATCACCGACTACTGGGATCAAAGCCATGTATGCAGCTGTCCTCAGTGCAGAGAGAACTTCAGCACGAGGCCTGCTCTGCGAAGAAACACTCTGCTGAATGAAGTCATCAAAAAATTAAAGAAGACGGTTTCTCCGCCATCTAAGATTTATGCCAGCCCTGGAGACGTGGAGTGTGATGCCTGTACTAGGAAGAGGGTCAGAGCAGTGAAGTCCTGTCTAACCTGCTTGGCCTCTTTCTGTCAGACTCACCTGCAGCCTCTCTATGAAATAGCAGCCTGGAAGGGACACAAGCTGGTTGATCCTGATAGAAATTTGAAGGAGAAACTCTGTGTGAAACATCAGAAAAATCTGGAGATGTTTTGCAGAACCGATGAGACGTGTATCTGCTTGATGTGTGCGGTGACTGAACATGATGGTCATGAAAAGGTTGAGCTGGAGACGGAAAGAGAAGGAAAACAGGTGAGTGGAGTTTAGTGTTTAATGGAAACTCAATACAAAAAGAGTTAAAAGTGATACGTAAATGTAGTTTGTCAGAGAAATTCATTCCTTCATGTTGAGGAGTCTTAATTTGCTTGTATAGGACAGCAGGGAGCTGGAGCCTATCCTGGTGAGACTGGGAATAAGACATGAAACAGTCCAGGATGAGATACACATTGTGATCCATGGACAGTCGAGTGAACTGAGTGCTCTCATTAAACTGAGTGGAGAATCTTTGTGTTCTGATCACTTGTGTCTCGAGTACCTCAGGCCTCTCTAAGAGACAAATTACACTCACATTTCAGTTAATATTGATGTCTGGGATTAGATCTAAAATTCTTATAATATGCATAGAAGTGGCTTTGTAATAAAGATGTTCTCACTTTATTAAAGTATTAAATAATTCTGCACTTAATTAGTGATCAGACATAATTTCATTTCCTTGATAATTACACTGTACGATTGTAAGATGGACAACATAAGAAATTTGGCAAACAAGTGGTGATCATCAAGCCCGTTTTTTCTTTGCTAATAAGTATGCATCCCAAAATCTCCTCCAGATTCTTCTTAAAGGTTATCGAGATTTCTCCTTAAACTTCATCATCCCACAACTCTTTGTGTAAAGAAGCGCCTCCTGACTTCAGTTGCATGTCCACTTAATTTCCATTAATATATTTGAGAATGAAATTCACCCTTAAGAAGTAAAGAATTCTGCTGGTTCTGCCTTATCAATGCCTTTGAGGATTTTAAATACCTGTATGAGGTCCCCATACTGTCTCCTCTGCTCAGATTAATGTGCTGCTTTGTCTTACTTATGTTTCACGTGAATATCAGCACGTCAGAAGATAGTATTTTTTAACTGTTTGTTCATTTGAGTCAATTTCTGAGATGCCCCAAAGGTAAATTTCTGGTTTTAAGTTGTTTAATTTAATATATTTACCCTCAAGTGTCTGAATTTCTAAAGGATCTGTCATGTTTGTATGAGGAAGGAGCTTTTGATGAAGTTGAATGAGGATAGTTGTGTTCTGAATTTGGATTTGATCTCAATGTTTGTGCATGGATTAAGTTACCGTACAGCAGTTCAGAAGCCTTGGTTTGTATAAATAAGATCCATTGTGACTCTTTCACTTTAGACTGTTGAACCAGACAGGGATGTCCATTATCACCGATACTTTTTGTAATTTCAATTCAACCCTTAACTGTTCATTTCCAGAAGCAGTCAGAGGTAAAAGACATCATAATGAAAGTTGTTGAAAAGCAAAATGTCTTAATGCTGACCTGGCGCGCTTTATTGCAGATCTATAGACGACATTGTTCATCCACAGTCCAGCTCTTTTAAAATTCTGCAATGCTTCCATGTCTGCTGACTTCTCCTGCCTTATATGCCCTTCTTTTAAACCTAACACCCTGCCCCTTGACTGTCTACCAGTTGGTCACTTTTAAACTTTGACTTTGATTTGCTTCACTAGAATTGACCCATTTTGGGTTTTCTTTACACCTTTCAGTCCACACCTTCTGATCTCTTGATCCTAATAGATGGACAACCGCCACCCCTGAATTCTGTCCTGTTTATTACACAATTAAGACTCTGGACAGGCTGCTTTTTCACTATTTGGTGTTTAAACATTCTATGTTAATAAATAATCAGGAATTACACTGATGAACCAGTTAATGTTTGTATAATAAAGTCCACCTTTACTATCATAAATTCTTCAAATTTGCATTTTTTTCAAATTGTTAAAAACCTGGAGATATTTTTTCATTTTTCAGTATTTTTTGTATTATCCTCATCGCTGCAGGCTCCGTTCACTGTAGACAATCTGACAGTTAAAATACAGTTACAAACTTCACAAATTACAGCATGTACACACATAAGAATAAAGATTAGTTTAAACAGACATTAAACAAAGCAACTTCAACTGAGTAACATAAAAGAATGAAACAAGACATGTCCATTAATATCATCATCGAGACGAGGCCAGTTAACAAAAGAGGAGAGGAAAACAAAAACTACAGCTGTCATCAAATCTGGAGGAAATAAGCCTCTGGAGGTTCACTGCCATTTTGAACAGAGAGAATTCAGACACATCTGAAGACCTCAGCCTACTGGCCACCCACCTCCTGCTGGTCCTTCTACCGTACACGTCTGTCCTGGGCAGGCTGATCAGTCCTTTAACTCTTCAGTTCCAAAGCTCCCGATACCTCAGGTGTCTTAGTCATGGGCTACTAAACAGCTTGGCAGGCGAGAAGTGGAACAGAAAAATACTGGAGCAAAAAGAGAAAGAGAAAAGTGAGTGATTGGTAATAGTTCACGATGATTATATTACTTACACTTTTATACAAATGACTAACAAACAGAGATGTAACAAGTAAAGCTAACAGTCAGCCCTACCAGCTATGCCAGGATAAAGTGATGACTCATCAGCCTGAGATTAATCCTTTGACTATTTAGAAGACTGAAATCGTGAGATCTTAATGTGAACTCTGGTGTGAATGTGCAGATAACTTCAGATACATACAGTAAGAGGGGCCTCAACCATTTAAAGCTGGATATGCCTGTTTGACACTCCTATCTGTATTTGGTGGTCTGTAGTCCACTCCTAATGTCAGGCCTGTACCCTTGGTGCTCATTAGTCAAATCTCTGTACCCTCACAGATTTGAAGGAGTCAGTTATTAATGAAATTCTACACCACCAACACACACTGTAATTTCTCAATTTTGTGTATCCATTTCTGTTCTTGGCCTCCCTAGGCTTTAGTCAGGTTTCATTTCCTGCAGTCACATCTTATTTATGTGTTTCTCCATATAACTGCCATTCATTTGTTTTCTTTTTGATGGCCTTGTGTATTCATGTCTCCTATTTAAAATGCATTGCTAATTTGATTTTGACTTATCCCCTATAGTCAAGACATTTCAAAGTTGGCTTTTACACTTTTATTATTATCAAGGCCTGTTCCTCTTCATTAAGCCTGGTCTTTCATAAACTTATGTTTTTGGTTTCCAGTCCTCTAGTTTGATTCTATATTTGTTTTTTGTATTACTATATTTTCTTTACTTTTTTGACTTTCATATTAATATCCAGCCCATCTTATCCCTTAGTCTTATTAATATCACTGCCTGTTTCTGATTATGAGTTTTTAATCCTCGACTTCTTAAACTCCTTGTTAAAAGTCCACAACTGACCTCCTTGTTTGACTTCCCTAAATACCAGTGGATCCTATGCCAGGGGTGCAGCTACCATCTGCTGTAAAAAATCCCCCTGATGCCCCTTAGCCCTGTGCCCCTCCATCTTAAACCAAATGTGAGCCTCATGTTAAAATCTCTGATCTCTCCAGTCCTCCCAGTAGTGTCTTGTGTCAAAGACAGTACTTCTGATAAGACTACCGGGTGTCTTCTCCTCCATTTTCACTCTTTACTTACACAATTGCCAGCCTGCTGTTACTTTTGTCACTTACTGTGACGTTGACAATGACAACTGGATATGCTCCTCTCTGTAAAATAGCCAAGCCACATGCCCTCCAAGCCATAAAGCAGCCCACTGTGTGCGACTCGTTTGCTCTTCTTAATGTTTGAACTCTGAGTTAGTTAACTTTCACTTGTGTTATTATTTATTTCTCTGATCTTCAGTTATAATGGTTTCTTTAAGTATTTCTATTAGTGACTCCTTTGATTTATTGTCAGATTTCTCTGAGCTCATTAAACTCCTCTTCAGATTTCACTTTTTACTGAACTCCTCAGACTCACTGTGTCTCGGCCTCAGTTATCTCACTTGACTCCATAAAATGACCAAACACTTGACAAAGTTCTCACAAGTCTCAACTCCACAATGGCCTTGTTGGTCCTACAATTGCAGTCCTTAGCCATCCGAGGTCTCCTGGGTTTACCGGTTTCTTCAGTTTTTATGTGTGAAGCTCTGATATCCTGGTTGTCGATGTGATGTCCTCTAAATCTCAAAGACTGACTCGTACACCAGTGAGCCTTCAGACTGTCTCCTTTATTTGTAGCTCTCTTCAAGCCCAAACTCCATCTTGAATTGAACTGTTAAATTAAACATTTATTTGAATGTGTGATATTCATATCTATCTATCTATCTATCTATCTATCTATCTATCTATCTATCTATCTATCTATCTATCTATCTATCTATCTATCTATCTATCTATTTGTTTAATTAAATCTCTGTGTGTCATCTACTGTGTCAAAATGAAGACAAGTCTGACAGAAACAGTAAATTGTGTCATGGAATGTGAAACAAATGTGTTGTGCAAATTTAATTACTGAAAATGACACCATGAGCTGAGAAAGTGGAAGAGAATTCTGATGAGACCCCTATATGTCCTCTTGTGTGTCCAAACAGAAACAGCTGGTGATGACACAGAGTGAAATTAGGAGGAGACTTGAAGAGAAAGAGAAGAAACTGAAGGAGACAAGGAGGACAACGGAGGAGATGAAGGTGAGTGGAATTAAGATGACACTTCATATCAAAGAGAGGAAAAAAAAGGGTTGTGAGAGTTTGTGATAATGATGCTGAAACGGGCTGATTGCTGCCACTCATCTTCCTAAACTAATATAAGGACAGGCCAATATCAGCCCATGAAGAGTCCTGCTGTACATTCATCTATTGATATCATCAGCTCTGTCGAAAAGACACTTATAAGGTTGTTGTGATGTGAGATTTTGCATACAAGATGATAAATATTTTGTATGTCTTTTTTTTTGTAATTTAGGCAAAGCAATGTAATTTAGTGTTACATTGATGAGAAGCATTCATGTTTACCACCCCTTTAGGACTGAGTCTCTTTGAATTTTATGACAGGATTTTGGGGAAGTTCCTTAAACCTTTTTGGCAAATGTTTCTCTGCTAAAGTCTCTCTCAACCCCCCACAAGAAAGCCAGGTTGCCTAACTGGCAAACTTTAGCTCAACAAATGGTTTGGGGCAGGTGTGAAGGATGTTCTATTGCCCCATTGGTCTGAATTATGGCTGTTTGGAATTGGCTTGTATCAGAAGCCTTTAACACTAGAATTACCAGAGCCTACGAAAAAACTCGTAGATCCGTCCCACCTTAAATCGCTTCTCACCTCCCCGCCAGTGTCTTTTGTCCTCTAAATGTGTTGATAAGCAGCAAACAGAAAGCAGTCTGCTGTCACATCCCCCACCCCGCACAGTATTCTCAGCTGAAGTCTGACACACTATAGCTTGAATGTTATTTATTTGGATCACATAAAGACGTGCTATAGCTGAAATAGTCTTTATGTGATCCAAATAAATAACATTCGAGCTATAGCGCATCTTTATATAATCCAAATAAATAACATGCGCTAGTGTTTACATCTGGACAGTGTGTGTGCCTTAAAAAGAAGTCTGCATTCTCGTACCCATGCTTGCGAACTGAAGTGTCTTCGTGCACTTTCGTGGCACTACACATGTATTTTTTGAGCATGCCTGTGTCACTCAAACACAGGAAGTTCTGCAGTGTACTTGTGACTTTCTTTTTTCTTCAGTTATAGTCTTAAATAAAAGTGCACTTGTTTATTTACTTACTTCCTACAGAGTGCAGAGCTATAGCACGTCTTTATGTGAAAACAGCAGTGTCAGATGGGGAGGGGAGGGGAGGGTAAGATCGTGAACGCGACTGAGAAAATGAAATTGAATTAAAAAAAAAAAAGATAACCTTTACAAGTATCATACATTTACATCGGCTGTTACAGACTGAAATAAAATGTATGTTTTTATTCTTAAATAGTAATAATAAAAGCAGCTGACTTCTCAAAACAGACTTACCGGGGATCAAGCCCATGAAGCTTTGATTACCAAGAAACAGCTGATACCGTTGCGCCACCGAAGCAGTCGTTGTAAATGTGTGTCAGTATCGCACCCTAAAAAGTGTTTTTTTTTCTGCAGTTATATTTTTGAATAGAAGCGCACTTGTTCTGTTATATTTGTACCTTTTGTGAAAGTGTTTATTTGATATTTGGAAATCAGGCTTAACACATTATACACTTCATGTCTACATTTTGTCAATTATTACTAAAACATGAAAAATGTTTCTGTTTTAATGATGTGTTGACTGTACATAGATTGTTGTAGACACGGAACACACATGAAATGCATGTGTTCCATATAATGATATAGTATTTATAAAAGGTGTCATTTTGCTTGACTTATCACTCTATACAACACCAAGCAACTGACACGCAGGTAAACAGACTTGAGCTGAGAAAACTGTGCACTGGTGGGGGATGTGACAGCAGAATGCTTTCTGTTTGCTGCTTATCAACACATTTAAAGGACAAAATATGCTGATGGAGACGTGAGAAGTGATTTAAGGTGGGACTGATCTATGAGTTTTTTCGTAGGCTCTGGTAATTCTAGTGTTAAGTACCACGAAGTCCTATTAGCTCTAGGGGTTGGACAGAACATCTATAAATGTGCTCACACACTCTCTCTCTCTCTTACCAAACTGCTGAATGATCATCTCACACCATGAACTGAAAAGGACAACAGAATGAAGAACACAGCTCGGCAGCCATATTGAGACAGGGATGCAGCCTGTTCTGAAGAAAGCTAACCACAAATGAGGTGTTAGCTAGAGACATTTTATGTAACAAACAAGTCTGTGTGCCGCCTGAAACTACACATCACCATTTAATCAGGTTGTATGGTTGCCAATATTCAAATGTACTTTGCATATTGTTATTATTTATGAATATTAGCAATAATACATTGTTTAAATTGTAACTTAACTCCTGCTAGTCTTTTACTACACCTAATTGCCTGAGGTTATAGATGTAGAATGGAAGGTGGGGAGAAGTTATATGGTACAGTACCTTATAAACAATGGTAAGTCTGTGAGATTTGAGGCATTCTAACAAAGGCTACATATTAATAATACAAAAGGGAAAAGCAGAGTAATATAGTACTCTACTAAGACAAAACAAAGGTAATTTCAGAAAAGAAGGAAAAAATAAACAATCAAAAAAGAAAGACACAAAGATGAAAATGACAATGACATTCAACACACAATATCTACCATACATGTGAATAAAAATATAGAAAGTGAAATACACACCTCAGCTCCTTCTGAAGTTCACACAATATTCCAGAGTTAAAGTTGTCTGATTATAATGTGAAAATGAATTGTAGAAGATGGCCAATGAAAGAATCTGAAAATTTAAATGTAAAATGTTTTCACAGTCGCACTGAGCCATTATAATACAGTAATCCCTTGCTATATCGCGCTTCGACTTTCGCGGCTTAACTCTATCGTGGATTTTATATGTAAGCATATCTAAATATATAACGAGGATTTTTAGTTATGCTTCGCAGGTTCTGCGGACAATGGGTCTTTTTACTTCCTGTACATGCTTCCTCAGTTGGTTTGCCCAATTGATTTCATAGAAGGGACGCTATTGGCGGATGTCTGAGAAGCTGACCAATCAGAGCACGCAGTTAAGTTCCTGTGTGCTGAATGGCTCAGCGACGTAGCGCTGAATTCGATTCCGCGGCGTTAACCAGGAAGTCTCGTCTCGCTCATTCAGCATCAACGTGTTTCGCTGTGTAAAGAGTTAACTTTTCTGCTCTTTTATGTTTATCTTTGTGCATAGTCAAGCCCTTCATTATGGCTCCAAAACGATCTACTCCTGCTACTGCTTCAGGGGCCAACAGAAGATGTTAATGATTGCCAAAAAGTAAACATTTTGGATATTTTGAAGGAAGAGAAAAGCTACACCACTGTAGGATGCCATTATGGCATCAATGAGGCTACGACTCTTTTTATTTAAAAAGTAGGAAAAGAATATAAGATCTACAGCCGCAGTGGAGTTGTTAGTGGACGTAATAAGGCAGTAGTCTGGATGGAATCTGCTTTAGGGATTTGGATTGAAGTCTGCCGGAAGAAGAACAATGGCGGTGCTATACAGTTGCCTGAAGAGGCTCCTTTAGAAGAGCTGTAACTCTCTCCTTTGTTGTGCAGTAAAACTAAACTCCTCGTTATCGGACAAGTCGTTGTGTCATTGTTGGTGAGTAACCATAATTAATTTTCTACTTACTGTACTTAGTACATATACATACGTTTAGTGTCACTGTACACACATTTACTGTATACAATTTTTCTTGCATTGTACGTATTTATTGCTGGTGGCCTGTCTATCGTAATGTCTGTAACATATGTGATATCGGAGACGCTCAATATCTTTAAAATAATATTTAGGTTTTACTGTATATAAACAGTGTGTTTACATACATAATTTCAATGAATCTTACCTAATATCTAAGAGAATACAAAGGGTTTATGCTGTAAAACTGTGCGGGGAATATTTATAAACTGTGTGGGAGAGTTTATAAGGACTTAAAATATATAAAAATAACCATACAAACATATGGTTTCTACTTCGCGGATTTTCACCTATCGCGGGGGGGTCTGGAACGCAACCCCCGCGATCGAGGAGGGATTACTGTATAAGGACTGCAGTGAGCTCACCAGAGTCACGTCCCTGGAGATGATCACTGGCCTTCACCTATTTAGACAGGTCTTCAAAGACGGAGTTCCTCATACAAGTCAATCAATTTTTACAAAAGTAGCATTGAGAAAAAGTCGACCCCCACCCCTGAGAGAGAGAGCATGGCCAATGGAGTAAAACTTAAGGCTTGTAAACATACCTAAATTGATGAGTTTGATAAGCCAATAGAGATGAATGGAGAAGAAAAAGAAATACAGAAATAATTGCTTCCTCTGTGCTTTAAGAGCTTATTCTAAAATATTACTGATTAGATCCTGCCATATTTTGAAAAAAATCTGTACAGATCCTCTAACTGAGTATTTGATTTTTTCCAGTTTCAAATAGTATAAAACATTGCTTTCCCACTGCCTTAAAAGAGGTGAGCTAGGATTCTTCCAGTTTAGCAAAATAAGTCTGCGTGCCAAAAGTGTAGTAAATGAAATCACAATTTGTTTGTCCTTCTCCAATTTAAACCCATCTGGAAGAACCCCAAACACAGCTGTTAATGGGTTAGGAGGGATTGTGACACCAAGGCTGTCTAAAAGGTAATTAAAAATTTTGGTCCAGAATGATGTTAATTTGGTGCAGGCCCAAAACATGTGACCCAGTGAGGCTGGGACTTGATTACAGCATTCGCAGGTTGGATCTTGCCCTGGAATCATTTTGGAGAGTTTTAGGCGAGACAGATGTGCTCGATACATAATTTGAGTTGAATAATTGTATGCTTTGCGCATATGGAGCTCGAGTGAATTTTCTGCATTGCTATTTTCTTTGAAGGGAGGGACTGTAAAATAATTTTATATATTGCAGAGATGGTGTCTGAGTCCTTGAAATTGAGCAATATTTTTTCAAGCATGGACGAGGGTGCAAGATGAGGAAAATCGGGAAGGTTCTGTTTAACAAAGTTCCTGATTTGAAGATAGTGAAAGAAATGTGTAGCTGGAATGTTAAATTTGGAATGTAATTGTTCATAGGATGCAAAGACGTTGTCTATATAAAGATCTCTAAGCAAGTTAATCCAAATTTTTTCCAGATATTAAAACTGCATATGTTTGTGAAGGTTGAAAGAGGTGGTTCTCTTGCAGAGGTGCCACAGATAGAAGCTTCTCCATCTTAAAATGCTTTCTACATTGGTTCCATATTCTAAGTGAGTGAAGCACAATTGGGTTATTAGTATATTGCCGATAACTTGTTTATTTGGGCACAGAGCAGGAATATAAAGAAGTACTGCAGGATTTTCCTTCTATTGTGGTCCAAGCCTGTGTATGTTCTTCTATTTGTGTCCAGGATTTTATAGCTTGTATGTTTGCTGCCCAGTAATAAAACTGGAAGTTAGGTAGAGCCATGCCACCTTCTGCCTTTTGTCTTTGTAGGGTCGCTCTTTGATGCGTGGATGTTTTGAGTTCCAAATAAATGAGGTTATTGTTGAATCTAATTGCTTAAAAAATGATTTATTAATGTATATTGGAATGTTTTGAAATAAAAAAGGAGCTTAGGAAGAATATTCATCTTAACAGTGTTAATTCTTCCAGCTAGTGTGAGATGAAGGGTTGACCATCTATGCAAGTCTTGCTTTAATTTTTTCCATTCAGACGGTGAAATTTTGTTGATAAAGAGCGTTATGTTTACTTGTGATGTTTACCTAGGTATTTAAACTGTTCTGCAATGATAAAAGGTAGGGTATCTAATCTAATATTATATGCTTGAGAATTCACTGGAAAGAGTACACTTTTATTCAGATTAATTCTGAGACCAGAGATCTTTTGAAATTCTGTGAGTGCTGCTAAGACTGCAGGCACAGAATTTTCTGGGTCTGATATATACAGTACCATATCATCTGCATATAGAGAAATTTTCTGTTCCAGTCCTTCTCTGATAATCCCCTTTATCTGATCATTATTTCGACAGATGTATTGCCAGTGGTTCAATGGCAATTGCAAACAGTAGCGTGACAAGGGCATCCTTGTCTGGCACCACGTTCTAGTTTAAAGTAGTCTGAGCAAATGTTGTTGATACAAACTGAAGCTTCTGGATTGGTATACAGTAATTTGATCCATGCACAAATGTTCGGGCCAAACCCAAATTTCTCCAATGTAGTAAAAAGGTATTTCCATTCAATCATGTCAAATGCTTTTTCTGCATCCAATGATAATAATATTTCTGGGGTGTTTGATTTAGTTGGTGAGTATATTACATTAAACAGGTCGAAGATTTGAAGATAAGTGTCGACCCTGATAAATCCAGTTTGATCTTGTGATATTACAGGGAGCACTTTCTCCATCCTTCTAGCTATGATTTTGAGAGTATTTTAACGTCATTATTCAAAGTGAAATTGGTGTGTATGATGCACATTGTAATAAGTCCTTATTTCGTTTAGGGAAAAGGGTGATTAATGCTTGGCGAAAGGTTTGAGGAAGAGTTTGATTGTCTCTGGCTTCTTAAATGTTGCTAATAGGAGGGGAGCTAGCTGAGCGGAGAATTTCTTATAAAATTCTGCAGGGTAGCCATCAGGGCCTGCTGCTTTCCCTTGAAGTGACTTTATAGCATCTAGTAATTCTGATAATGCCAGAGGTTTATCAGTTCCTCCCACTAAAAGTCTATTTGTGGTATCTGTAATGTATCCAGAAATGCATTAGATTGTGTATTGTCTTCTTTAAACTCAGTAGAATATAAGGATTTATAGTAGTCTCTAAATGTGTGCATTATATTTTGTGGTCGATGATTTTATCTCCGTTGTGTTGGTGATTACTGGGATTGCGTTGACTTCTTGCTTGTGAATTTGTTGAGCTAAAAGCTTATTAGCTTTCTCTCCATGTTCATAGTAATGATGTCTGGATATATACATTAGTTGTTCAGTTTCTTTAGTTGTCAAGAGGTTTAATTCTGAATGCAGAGCCTGCCTTTTCCTATGTAGAGTCTCGCTTGGTAAGTCTGGCATGTTCTTCATCTATTCTAGTAATTTTGCTTTTTATCTCTGCTACTTTCTTGGTTTCTAATTTATTTCTGTGGGAAAGATATGAGATAATCTGTCCTCTTAAGAAGGCCTTAAGAGTTTCCCAGAGTATTCCTGCAGAGATCTCTGAGGATGTATTTGTCTCTAGGAAGAATTGATTTGTTTGGATATAAATTCTGTACAATTCTCGTCTGCTAATAGAAGCGGGTTGAGACGCCATCTGCGGTGAGTGTGTGGGGCTTAGTAATTTAGCTCCAAGATCAGGTGCATGGTCAGAAATAACAATAGCATGTATTTGCAAGATTTAATCTTAGGCAAGAAGTTATTATCTATAAAGAAATAATCAATCCTTGAGTAGCAATGATGTACTGGTGAGTAGAAAGAATATGTTCTTGAATTTGGGTTTAAAAACCTCCAGGGTCTGATAAGTTGTGATCAGTTATAAACTTTGTAATTATCTTTGCAGTATTAGATGTCGTCCCCCCTGTGATAGTAGTCCTATCTAAGAGTGGATTTAAAACACAATTAAAGTCCCCAGCCATTATAATTTTATGAGTGTTCAGATTGGGAATGGATGCAAATAAATTTTGTATAAATTCCTTATCATCAACATTAGGTGCATAAACATTTATCAAAATCATTTTACAGTTAGATAAGTCTCCCATGACCATCACATATCTCCCTTCAGGATCCAATACTACATCTGATGCTACAAATGGACTGTTCTATGTATGAGAATTCCCACACCTCTAGTTTTCTTTGTAAAACTAGAATGGAACATTTGGCCAGTCCAGTCTTTTTGTTGCCAGAACTGATCCTTGCTTAGTAAGTGGGTCTCCTGTAAAAATACTATTTTAGCGTTTAGACCTGTTAGGTGAGAGAGTACTTTCTTTCTCTTTAATTCATGATTCAGGCCTTTAACATTCCAGCTCACAAAGTTAACTGTCCCATCATGGAGACATTGATTCTGAATTTTTGATTTCATTTTGTAGTCTTAACTGGAAGTGAGACAGCTTTAACCTTAATTTCCTATTTCCCAAGAGTTATTGCCATGCAGCCTATTGTTATGTTGGTAGTTATAATTATAAAGATTAAAAGGATAGATTAGATATACAGATGGAGCCACGTCAAATAGCCGCGGCCGTGTGAATGGCGTGCGAATGGCGTACGGCTGCCCTATGCGCGTGATCCCCTCCCTCTACTGACAGAAGGCGTGTCAAGATTTCACAGTAAACACGCCCATTCATGCCCTATTTATTCATTTACCTGGTTCCACCACTAGATGGCGCTTTGTTCTCAAGAACACGTTAACACACGCCAGCAATTTAGCTGCGCTGAGTTGCAATCACGTGATTTTAACATTATATTTTATTATTATAATTATAACATTATATTATATTATATTATTATATAGGAGCTTCCCTGTCTGCCTATCATATAGTGCCTTTCCTTCCTACCTATCTATATATCTATCCCCTTAGCTGTTTTTTATATATCTATTATACAGTGCCTTCCTGTTTATTTATATATCTAGTGCCTTCTCTGCCTGTCTGTCTGTCTGATTGCATATAGCGCTGAACTTACTGCTCAGTACTATTCTGTCCTCTGCATATCCTGGAGTACAAAAGAAACAGCACCATACAGCAACATGTGCGAACTGGCAAGATCGGGGAAAAAACACGCGGTCTCTGATTACAAACCGCAAGATGAATGAAAGAGACAATATATGTAAAAACATCATCGCACTAATGCAATACTATTTGAAAACGAATAGCGTCAGATCGGGTTTGAATATGCGCCCGATCTGATGCTGTTCGTTTTCAAATAATATTGCATGTACTGTGCATTGAAAGTGCTGCACTGAATAAGCTGACTCCTTCTGTAACAGCGTGTATTCAAACCCGATCTGACGCTAATATTGCATGTACTTAACTATTTTAGAATAAAAACATACATTTGATTTCAGTCAGTCTGTAAGAGCCAGTGTAAATGCATGATAATTGTAAAGGTTAGCTTTTTTTAAATTCAGTTCCATTCTCTCAGTCACGCTCACGATCGCCCCCCCAATCTGACAATGCTGTTTTCACATAAAGACGCCCTATAACTCAAATTTGGTTTATTTGGAGACGCTATAGCTCGAATGTGATTTATTTGGAGACGCTATACTCGAATGTGATTTATTTGGAGACGCTATACTTGAATGTTATTTAAACAGGGAAGAAAGTACAATGTCAGGTGCTCATTCAGTGTAATAGGAACCATAGCACAGAGAGATGTGTACACTGCAACAAGTACACATGTCGTGAATGTAGGAAGGGTGTGTGGAATTGTTAATATTTGAATGTGATGATTTTATACAGCACGGATCGGAAATCAGCAATTCTTAGCATTGCACCACGCAAGCTGTCGTATCAACCGCCTACTGTAACTTGCTTTATTTTTTCTTCACTTATAGTCTAGAATAAAAGTGCACTTGTTTTTATTCTTGTACACCAACATATGTTCCTGTGTTTGAGCGACATTGGCATGCTCAAAAAAAATAGACGTGTAATGCCACAAAAACTGCATGCAGGCACTTCAGTTCAAGCATTGGTACGAGAATGCAGTCACAAGTACACTGCAGAGCTACAGCGCATCTTTATGTGAAAACAGCATTCTCAGATGGGGGGGTAGGGAAGGATCCTGAACACGACTGAGAGAATGAAAAGTGAATAAAAAAACTAACCTTTACAAGTATCATAAATTACACTGTTACACACTGAAATCAAATGCATGTTTTTATTCTAAAATAGTAAGACTAAGAGCAGTTTACTTCTCAAAACAAAGTGGTGCAGGATCGAACTCACGGTCTTCTGACTCAGTCGGAGCTGATTCAATTGCGCACGGAGGCAGTCACATAAACAAGTGTCAATGTCGCATGTTAAGGCGGTTTTTTCTGCAGTTATATTTTTGAATAAAAGCATACTTGTTCTGTTATATTTGTTCCTTTTGTGAAAGTGTTTGATATTTGGACTTCAGGCTTCATACATTATATAGTTTATGCTTACATTTTGTCATTTACTACTACAATATGAAAACGTTTCTGTTTTAAAATGTGTTTACACGGATTACTGTAGAAACGGAACACACGTGAAAAGCGTGTATTCCAAATAATGATCTATTATTTCCTCTAAAACTCCACTTCACTCCCAGATAATCCAATCAAGGCATGAGCTGGGAGAAGTTTGTGCACGTTCTAAGTCGTTCGGGGATGGAATAGCCGGCTACTTGCAGCTTTTCTTTTATCAGCACATTTAGATTAACAAAAGACACTGGCGGAGAGGTGAGAACGGTTTTAAGAAGCGATTGACTAGTTTTGGAAGAATACATTTTATTTCTAAAGTCGTGTGTGCGTGTTTTAATTGTTGGGGGATTGTTTGGGTATTTAAAAAAAACATTTACTTGAACCAACTACTTACAGTAAATGGGCAAAAATGGGAGACGCTTTTGTTTTAAATAGTCAAAGAGTTGGGCTAACAATAATAATTATTATTAATATTATTACTGGTCATAGAAACAAATGAAAACAATAGTTAAACACTTGATCATATGTATCTGTGCTAGTTTGTGTTTGTGATTATGTGACCCATAATAATTTTTCTCAGTATAAATAATTTTTTGGGTTTTAAGAACTCCATCAAAAGAGCAAACACAAACTTAGGTGAGAAACCTCAGTGGAGAATCCTGACTATGACATGGTGCTAATTGCTCTGTGTGTGTTTTTGGCGGGGAGGGTTCTTTAGACCTGTCTGCAAAAATGTGTTTGTGTTAAAGCCAACGGAGAAATGCAGGAGCACACACACACACCTCTCATCCACAAATGCTTTAACTGTTATCGTTGATTAAACCTATGAACACAGCTGTTCAGCAGTCCTAAACACAAGCGCATGGTCTATTTTTGTCCTTAATTAAAAGACATCAATACGTTAATAATTAACACAAAGATAACATTGTTTATTTTGCTGAATAAGGTAATAAGCTATATTTAAAATAAAACAAACCAGGAAGTAAGTGTTTTATACATTAAAGTACTCTGTATAACCAAGTGCCCTAACAAACAGCAACAGTGTACAGTACAGACAAAGAGTGTGTGTGCTGGTGGGGATTGGAAGGTGAATTAGGATACCTCATTTACAAGACAAAAGACGGTCTGAGGTGTGAATGCAGCTCCGCTTTGCTCTTCGGTGTGTGTGTGTTTTTTTAGGTTACTAGGGGTGCATTCTTAAATTCAGTCTGTCTAAATCTTTATAAACGCCAAGTTGGAAAATCATGTTTGAGAAAATGACAACAACAATTAAAATCTTGATCATTTCGTCCGTGCTATTTCGCTTTAAGTGACCCAAAATATTTTTCTTAGTTTTCTTAGAACTTCATTAAAAGACAAACTTAGGAGGAGTGGAATGTGAGAAATCTCAACGGAGAATGTACTGACTTCTCCTTATTACTGACTGTTAGATGGTGCTAAAATGTTTTTTCGTCCTGCTGGCGCAAATGTGTTTGTGTTAAAGCCAGCTCAGACAAACCTGACGAATGCGGGAGCGCGCACACACACACACACACACACCGGTGGCACTTTGGCGTTAGTGCTTCAACGTTAAACGAAGCCCGTAAACTTGATCCTGAACAGCAGACTGACTTTAACAATAATAGTTGATTGTTTTTATATTTATGTTTTTGTATATACTGTATTTTTAAATGTTCAAATGAACGTTTCAGAGTATATAATTTGTTGTGTCATCTGTTTACAGTGTTGGCTGATTTTGTGATTGAGACCCATGGGTTACATTGAACTGGAGTGGGACAAACGGCAAAGCCAAATTGCCCAAGAATTTAAAAGAGAATGTGCACGAGACTGTCATGCAGAGATTTCCGGATCTGACAGCGCACCACTGGTTCCGAGTCGGCTATTCCATCCCCCCAACGACTTAGAACGTGCACAAACTTCTCCCAGCTCATGCCTTGATTGATTATCTGGGAGTGAAGTGGAGTTTTAGAGTGGAAAGAATAGATCATTATTTGGAATACACGCATTTCACGTGTGTTCCGTTTCTACAGTAATCCGTGTAAACACAACTTAACTGGGTCGGGAACACTTAATATAAAGCATTTAATGTGCTACATTAATTAATGACGGGTTTGAGAAAATCTAGTAAATTAAACATTCATTTTAAGATTTAGTTTAGTTTGCACATTCTACTGACAAAATAAACTATTAGAATAAAGTGGAAATGTCGACTTTAATCTCGACATAATTGGCGACAATAAAGTGGAAATGTCGAGAATAAAGTCAACATGTCGACTTTAATCTCGACATTTAGATTTTTTTTTTCTTCACTGTGTCCGTATTTTTTTTTTCACCGTGGCCCTAATACGCTTCCGTAATGTACACTGGCTCTTACAGACTGACTGAAATCAAATGTATGTTTTTATTCTAAAATAGTACAGTACATGCAATATTATTTGAAAACGAAGAGCGTCAGATCGGGTTTGAATATGCGCCCGATCTGACGCTATTCGTTTTCAAATAATATTGCATTAGTGCGATGATGTTTTTACATATATTGTCTCTTTCATTCATCTTGCGGTTTGTAATCAGTGACGCGTGTTTTTCCCGATCTTGCCAGTTCAGCACATGTTGCTGTATGGTGCTGTTTCTTTTGTACTCCAGGATATGCAGAGGACAGAATAGTACTGAGCAGTAAGTTCAGCGCTATATGCAATCAGACAGTCATACAGGCAGAGAAGGCACTAGATATATAAATAAACAGGGAAGGCACTGTATAATAGATATATAAAAAACAGCTAAGGGGATAGATATATAGATAGGTAGGTAGGAAGGAAAGGCACTATATGATAGGCAGACAGGGAAGCTCCTATATAATAATGCAATATTATTTGAAAACGAATATGTAAATGCATGATAATTGTAAAGGTTAGCTTTTTTTTTTTAATTCAGTTCCATTCTCTCAGTCGCGTTCACGAAAAAATCTGACAATGCTGTTTTCACATAAAAACGCGCTATAACTCGAATGTGATTTATTTGGAGACGCGCTATACTCGAATGTTATTTATATAGGGAAGAAAGTACAATGTCAGGTGCTCATTCAGTGTAATAGGAACCATAGCACAGAGAGATGTGTACACTGCAACAAGTACACATGTCGTGAATGTAGGAAGGGTGTGTGGGAATTGTTAATATTTGAATGTGATGATTTTATATAGCACCGAATCGGAAATCAGCAGTTCTTAGCCTTGCACCACGCAAGCTGTCGTATCAACCGCCTACTGTAACTTGCTTTATTTTTTCTTCACTTATAGTCTAGAATAAAAATATTTTATTAACTAGTTTTATTAATTCATTTAGCATAATCATCATGGGTTGTGTATTGAGTGATTTAACAAATCTGTTTTATTAATCGGTTTGTTGTTTTTTTTACCACGTCATCTATTTATGAAACTATGTTGACAATACAAGAACTGCCTATACAGTATATTAAAGATACGGTATAGGGCTTCCTGGACACTGCAGTTAACTGAAGCAGTCAATGCTCCATCTGGCGGGATTATACAGCATTGCAACCATCTTTTTAGAAAGCGCATGGGGGCGTTTATGGGGCGGGGCATCGTTAACTGCGTCATCCGTGCACGGATCGTGCATGGTCCTGTCATGGACCTGTCATGCTCCAGGCGGCTGTTTGACGTGGCTCCCACTGTAGATATAGCCTGCTGTCTTTCTCTACCCCACTTAACCCCCCCTCCCTTTTTGCCTCCCCAAGTGAGGCTAAAACCCACTTCACACAGTCCCAGTCCTCTGACATACCCAGAGACAGAGCACCTCCAAAGCAAAACAAGCCCCCACGCAGCGGCATTTTAGGCTTAAAAAAATAGAGATATCTATTGCCAATATAGTCTAAATACTATATGCCTATAGTTCCTTTTTACAGATGCTGCTCCGTTTAGCAAGTTTTCCTGTCATTTTCCTCCAATTGTTGGATATGGATATGTATATACAATCTTGATGAGAACAGGGAATTCAGCCCAACAATGCTCGCCAGTCCTGTCCACTTAATTCTTCTAAGGGTAACATCAAGTCGAGTTTTGAAAGTCCCTAAAGTCCTACTGTCTACACACTACTTGGTAGCTTATTCTAAGTGTCTATGGTTCTTTGCATGAAGAAAAACTTAGTAATATTTGTGCAAAATTTACCTTTAACAAGTTATCAACTGTGCCCCCATGTTCTTGATGAACTCATTTTAAAATAACAGTCTCGATCCACTGCACAAATTCCCATCATAATTTTAAACACTTCACTCATGTCACCTCTTAATCTTCTTTTCCTTAAACTGTAAAGGCTCAGCTCTTTTAATCTTTCCTCATAATTCAATCCCTGTAGACCTGGAATCAGCCTAGTCGCTCTTCTCTGGACCTTTTCTAGTGCTGTTATGTCTTTTTTGTAGCCTGGAGACCAAAACTGCACATCAGACTCCAGATGAGGCCTCACCAGTGTGTTATAAAGCTTGAGCAGAACCTCCTGTGACTTGTACTCCACACATCAAGGCGCTATATAACCTGTCATTCTGTTAGCCTTCTTAATAGCCTCTGAACACTGTCGATAGCGCCAAGTCCACTACAACTCCTAAATCCTTCTGTGTATTCCCATTGTGTATTCACACCTCACATTTTTACTTTCCTATGTGTAATACTTTACATTTACTGACTGCTGTCCACGTCCTTCTTTAATGATATAATGTATTCAAAATTATTGCCCAATGCTCCTGTCTTGGTATCATCTGCAAACTTAACTAGCTTGTTACTTATATTCCTATCTAAATCATTTATATATTTTAAAAACAGCAGCGGCCCCAGTACTGACCCCTGCTGGTCACCACTCTAAACATCAGCCAATTCTGATGAGGTTGCTCTCACCATCACACTCTGCTTCCTGTGTCTGAGCCAATTCTGCACACATCGACACACATCACCCTGAACTGCCACATCTTTTAGTTTGATTCCCACCCTCTCACATGGCACCTTGTCAAATGCTTTCTGAAAGTCCAGATAAATAATATCATAAGTTCCACTTTGATTGTATCCTTTTGTTGCCTCCTCATAGAATTAGATGTTAGTAAAATATGACCTCCCTCTTCTGACCCCATGCTAACTGTTCAGTTAAACTCCTGTCCTTGCCATGTGTTGCTCAAATCTTATCCTTAATTATTCCTTCCATTAATTGTCCAGTGACTCACATTCAGCTTACTGGCCAATCGTTGCTTGGATTAACCTGGTCACCCTTTTTATATAATTAGATAATATTTGCCATTTTCCAGTCCTTCGTGATTTCTCCAGTATGTTCATTGACTGTATTTTTTATTCCCCTTTACTATTTGCACTTCATCTCCTCCTTGACTCTTCTTTTGCTACTAATATACTGAAAGAATCTATTTTCCTCTCTAACTGTCTTTTAGGCTCCCTGATATCCTTCTTACTGGTTGCCCTCATGTTCCTCATTCTCATTTTTTTCCTTTGCAGCTTTTTAAAAAACTTTTTATTAACCCACTGTGAAGATATTTAAAATTTCCCATAAATTTCAATTTTAGGTTTGTACCTGTCCTGCATTACATGTAAAACATTTTAAAACCTTTTCCACTGCTCCTCGACAGTCTCCACACTTAAAAGCTTATCCCAGTTTATCCTCCTTAGACTTTGTTGCATCTGCTCAAAATTGGCCCTACCAAAGTTCAAATTGACAGTTTTACTCTTTTCAGAGTAGCACCATATATATTTTATTTTCACACAATTACCTTACAACAGACCAGCTTTTCTCAACAATAGCCATTCTTCTTCTTCTTCTTCTTCTTCTTTCCTCCTTTCATTCTCCACCCCAGGTTAACATTGTCCTGATCCACTCTCAAACCCAGGATGACCAGGAGAGGCTCTTTTTAAAGTCCTCCCTGTGTAACTCTATCAGGGTCCTCACAGGACAATATTCTTCTCCTATCTAACAGCTTTCTGTGCAAAGAGTGATGAGGGAACATGAAAAGAGCTTCACTGATCTGATTCACTGCATTGAGGAAACCCACAAGAAATTGACAGAGAGGATCACAGAAAAAGAAAAGAGAGAAATGGAGAAGGCTGAAGGAGTCATGAAGCAACTGGAGAAGGAGATTGAGGAGCTGAAGAGGAGAGAAGCTGAGCTGAAGGAGCTTTCAAAGACCAAGGACCATCTCCACTTCCTGCAGGTGAGAGCGGCAATTCACAGGGAGTCTGATCAGACTGGGGTGTGTGGGAGCTGAAAAACTTCAAAATCAAGAGAGCTGAGGAGTTTGGCAAGTACAGGCTATTCAGTCCAACTTCATATTTGCCGAATATTATCATAATTTTTGCAAAAATCTGAAAGCTCTGCATTCATCTACATGACAGGGAGGTAAATCTACAGTTGTTTGTTTGAAGAAACAAATTTATATGACATTTATTCTTAGTAAAGAGTCATTTTAAATGGTGTCACCTGAGAAAAGAAGACACCAACTCCTTCATATCTTTAAACACACCTGTCATGTACTCATGTCTCTGTCCCTTAACTGATGACAATCTATTCCTTCAGCATTTCCTCACAGCTCAAACCCCACAGTCCAGTCTGGAAAATCCAAGTTTTTGGATTTAATTTAATGGCCAAGTTCCCCTATCTATCTATCTATCTATCTATCTATCTATCTATCTATCTATCTATCTATCTATCTATCTATCTATCTATCTATCTATCTATCTATCTATTATATAGTGCCTTTTACTCTATCTATCTATCTATCTATCTATCTATCTATCTATCTATCTATCTATCTATCTATCTATCTATCTATCTATCTATCTAATTAACTTCATCTCAGTATATTAAAGAGTCCAATGCCTTGTTTTGTCTGTTAAGTCAGTTCTTCACCTGCCTGTCTGCTGCCCACTCAGTCTACTTATCTACACTTTGATGATAAGCTTTTTATGGACATCTGTTCTAAAAGCTTTTTGAAAGTCAAGGCCAATGACATTTTTTGGTCCACCACACTGATATTTACTAAAAATGAGGTCCTTGTTGTTAATTTTACTTTTTATTTCTCCTTGTCCCCTGTTCTCTGCTGATGCAGACTTTCTCATCTTGCTGTGTCTTTCCTGCTAATGGAGACTCGCTCACCTTCACTGTCACGGCTGACTTTTCTTCTGAGGACCTGCTAAAGGAACTGTCATGTTTGAAAAAGAGTCTGGAGAAGATCAGCCAACAGGACATCCTGACAAGGACTCCATCAGGTGTGGCATCTAGTCATTTGGTGTTCACTGTTAGAGTCCATTAGAAGGAGAAGAGTGACGATCACAGGGACACTGAGATGCCTGTAGAAGGCCTGCTCTTTTACATTTATCGCTAAGCCTTTACTGTTAAGATTTTTTATAATGTCCCTTACAGTGACTAGCTGAGTGATATCACACTCTCATATTAAACAGAGTTCTTGAATGTTTAAGGAAAATATTAGATTTCTTATTAGCACAGTGAAACGCCAGGGTTTTAAACAGTGTTAATGTTACAATGGTATGTCTATCTGTTTTGATCATGTTGTACATTTATGAACCTCTGTGCACAGGACAAGCCAGCCCTTACATTCTTCTTTCTTTGTGCTTCTTGTTTCTTCTGTTCCTTGGACATTGCTGCCCTATGGTGGACACTGTGTGACATTATGACACAGCACAGATGTCAGACGTCAGATGTTTATTGCTTTATGTATATAGAGATACTTTTTCTGTTTATTCCTTTAAAAGCTACTTCTTCATATCACATTAGGATTCTTTGCATTTGCTCTGCATGACAACCAAAATAAAATATGGAACAGAAAGTTGTGTTAACCTGGAGGGCCTGCTCGGCGTACAAATGAAGTGTTGTGAACTTGAAAGCAGTGAAGACATAAATGAAATTGAATTGGGATCAACGTCAGTGCTTTGTAATATCATTAAACCTGAATGAGCTTCTGCTGTCTTCTCTGTCCTTTACATTTTTGTACATGGGCTCCTCATTAAAAGTTCATGTTAATCCATTTTCCACCATGCTTCCACAGGCTCATGTGTTTTCTAAGTGTGGTGTCGTATACTCAGACTCATTACACCCACTAACTTTAAAGAGAGTTTCACACAGCAAGAGTATTTCTTCACATATTTTAGTGATAAAGATCGGCAAATCAGAGGAGTGCATTAGAACCCTGACCACTTCAGGACCACCTGAACACTCCACTGAGTGCACATAACAAGTTCACAGGTGAAACACATTAACAGACTTTACAAATTATAAACTATATAATGTCTACATATCATGATACTGTGTGTTTAAACAAATCTGTAATCTAAAGCAGTTCTGCACTGATGAACATAAATGGAACCTAACAATGTCTGTCCATGAACAGAACTGCTGAGCTGTGGCCAACTGACAACAAAGGAGAGGAAAACAGAAAGTGAGGTGACGATGGTTAACAGGTCAGACATGTGTGCGCCCAACTACACCGACACTGTTTACTACCAGGAAGAAAGTCTGAGATCCAATGGTGGATTGGACTGGGCAGGCTGAACTTGGTCAGTTTCTTATCATGAAGCTCTGAGATGTTGGTGTCTAAAGCAGAGGTCAAGTCCACAATCGAGATCCTCACATCTGACCTGCTGATCAAGGTGTTGGTAAATAAAACTCAGACTCAGAGTCACTGCGTCATCAACACACCGGTGGGCTCTATGTGCAGACTTGATCCACATGTTTTGTTGTTTTATTTTACAGTTTTTCTCGATTGGTTTGGCTCATTTCTTGAAACCGAGATGACATTCTCAAAACCATAAGGTCATTTGGCCAAACAGTCTTACAGTGCTGCCCAACATTATAGCTCACTAACAAAACAAATATCTTACCCCAAACTCTTCGTCCATGCTTCAAAAGCAGATTCCTTTCCCATATAAAAGGTCAGTACAGTCAGAATAGCACAGATCCTTCTCAATTGCCTTGGCACATGTGCATTCATTTAGTGCTTTTGTCAGAATACCCCGGATGGTTTAGCACAACACCATGGATCCCCTGCAAAAGCTCATATCTCTCCCAAAAGAGTTTATCCATGTGTCAAAACTAAATATCCTTCCCATATAAATAGTCAATGTCCCCAAAATGCATTATACCTTTGGCATTGTTTAAGCACTGCAAGTCAAAATGCTTAGACGTTTTGTCACTGAGGCACAGGTCTAGCAACAGAATACCACTATGAATAAAACCAAAAGATTTTACAGTAAAATCAGCCTCCAATAAACCACTCATACTCAAGGAAACTGTAAACATTTTTATTCGTACAAAGAAATGTTAACATTAGAGAACATACTGTGAAAAGAAAACATATACAGTTATAAACACAAACAAAAAAAACCAAAAAAACTCTAGCCCACCATACTGTAAATAAAGTCTCAGAACTATAGTACAGTAATATTTTCAGTGGTCGCCATTGCCACCATCCTCATCCTCCTGGCCATCGACGCGCTGCTCTCTGTCAGGCCATAAATTCTCATCCACATCACAACGGATATTTTCTCGTGCGATGCAGCGAGGGAAGAAACGGCGTGAATGTCTCAACCATCCCCTACATTGATCCCCTGTGATGTCCTCACATGCAGCATCCATTGCATGCAGCAGGGAACTCTGGTCTTGAGCCTGATGCTCATACACCCTCCACCTCCAAGCTGAAAAAACTCCTCAATTGGATTCAGGAAAGGAGAGTAAGGTGGAAGAAACTCCATTAGCATCCGGGGATGGGTGGTGAACCAGGTTCTGATGCGTGGCCGCGGTGGAAGTTCACATTATCCCACACAATGACATAATGTGGTAGCTGAGGTCCTTCTACACCTCTCTCATTTTCTGGGATCAGATCAGTATAAAGGTGGTCCAAAAAATTGAGGAGCTTTTGTGTATTGTAGGGCCCTAAACTGGGAATGTGTGTGGCCACACCTCTTTCTGATATAGCGGCACACATTGTTATATTTGCTCCTCGCTGGCCTGGGACATCCACAGTGGCTCGGTGGCCAATGATGTTACGGCCACGCCTTCGACCTTTGGCCAGGTTGAAGCCAGCTTCATCAACGAACACTAGGATGTGAGGGGTTTCGTTGCCTTCTAATGCCATAATTCTCTACAATAGAATAGAAATAAATCTAATCAGTCAAGTAGAGACAGATACTGCAGGGAGGATCTAAAGTACTGTACAAACAGGGAGTGGGAAACTGAAGACAATTTCTAGGAAAAATGCTCTAGTCACACAAAGCTGGATTCTGAAGGTGAAAAGGATAACGCAAAACAAAAAAACAGTGGTAACCATGTCTTACTGTAATAGTGTTACAATGATAGACAACCAGTAGTTGACTTACATGCACATACTGGTACCGCAGCCCTTTCACTCTGTCAGAGTTTCTCTCAAATGGTACCCTGTAAATCTGTTTCATGGTCATCTGATGTTTCTTCAATACCGGTCTATTGTGGAGATGCTGATAGAGTTTATATTTTGGAACATTACATTGTCTAGCAGGATTGCATTACGAATCTGTCTCAGTGTGATGGCATTATTTGCAATGACCATGTTGCATATTTCTTGTTCTTGTTGTTCATTTAGAAGTTTTCTTCTGCCACCCACTTGAGGCTGTCGTTCAATCCTAGACATACAAGTCAAAGGTCAACACTGTAAATTTGTTATAAAATGAGTTACCAATGTAATTGTACTGCTGTCTTATGGTACTAGAAGTGTGATGCACTGCACAGTGACTGGAATACTATTCACAGTATTTTCTCCATTTTTGTCTTTGTCATTTTATAGTATCATATAACATCACATGACGATATTACAGTACTCTAGGCCTACACACACACCAACACTGAATAGTTCAATAGCATAGTTCTGTACCTGTTTTCCCTGCGAAAGGTTTGGATGATGGAGGAGACTGTAGACCGAGGCACATTAGGCTGCACTCGGCGACCTGCCTCTGCCATTGTGAGGCGATGGTTTATGACGTGGTCAATAAGGGTGGCCCGGATTTCATCTGGGACATCATGGTGCCTCCGTGCTCCTCGGCCTCTTCCCCCTATTCCTCCACGCATTCTCACTCCTCCTCTTCCTCTTCTTCTTCCTCCTCTTCCTCGAGCAGGAAGTTGCTGTTGTACTTGGCGAGGTGCTTCCATGTTCACACTGCAAATGAAACTGGCCCCGCGCCAAGCTCTGTCTATATACTTTTGGCAGCAGTCATAATCATAGACAACACCTGTCAGGTATCTGAACAACCTGTTTGATTGGTCATCTGAGATGTGGGAAACTGCTCCTTCGTTAGTTCTAATTTCACCTGATTGATTGTCAAGTACTGTCATAACTTTATCAAATGTTCCAAGATATTCTTTCATGGTATTATATCTTTGACTAATTTTGACAGTTGAACAGACAATTGTGCATATGATGACTTACACAACGAAACCATGCTGATATGTTTTGGAGTGAGTGACCATTTCACTGAAAAATCAACTAATCAGTTTAGATCGGCAAGATCTATTTATTTGGAAAATGTGCTAAATGTGGGCTCATTGTGCTAACTGTAGCTACTTGTACATAATCATTTGAAAAGAAGCACAGAGTCACTTGAGACATGTACTAAAGCATTTGCAATTTGATTAAACCAATGAAAAATGACATTCTGTTGTGAACAATTGCAAGGTGGTTTGGAGATTTGTCCATGTTATTTTGAGAATGTCATCTCGGTTTCAGGAAATGAGCCAAACCAATCGAGAAAAACTGTAACTGCATTACATTTGTAATTAGTGTTTAAGAATTTAATATTATAAAATTCAACCATAACTACAGCTGTCAGCATTAATGTGTTAACACTTGAGTTTAATTCTAAAGCCTTGATCCATTATTATAACAAAAAAATTGCGAGATTCCAGAATGTACCATCTTGTTCCTTCTCTGGTCACCCTTTGTCATCTGAACTGCACTGATCTGCTCTCCTGCTCTCAGCTCATCTCATCTCATGCAGACTGCTGCAATGTCCTGAACTGAACTTTACTCTTACATGCTATATTAGAATGTTTTATCCCATAAATATCATGGTCAGGAACATTGCACTTCTCAATTCAGGCGAGATTAAGTCGTTAATGTAACAATGGAAGAAACACCTTTGTTTCTTCTCAGCGGAAATTTTCATTTTAAAACTAACATTTCAGACATCTCTCTGTGTAAAATCAAATTATCATAACACACACATGAAGAGCTGGCCATGTTAACATCTGCAGAGTTCAATAAACTAACCTGACTGGAGAAACTACTGGAACTGTGCAGGTCAGTTATGAGCTTCCAGACGTCTGCTTATGGATTGTAGTGTTGTTGTTTTTGAAATTATTGAAGTGATGATAAAGTGTTTCGTTATTAATAACTATGATCACCAAAAAGGAAGCTCTTTGTGAGTGTAATATTTGCAAAGAGATCAGATCCTAAGATTTTTAATCCCTGAATTTTAATGGTTGTTTTAGGGTTAATTTATGTAATTGATCACATCTACAAACTATACATTAAAGCGGCTGAGAACGCTGTGGCACCTAAAGCTGAAATGTAACAACAGTTGCCTCGAAAACAAAAGGCCTTCTTTTACTAGACATTCATTCATAGTTCCTGCAACTGAAAGCATTAAAAATAAACATGACGAGTAATCACAGAAGCAATTCAATGCTGTGCCAAGTAATGTTATTTATTTCATAAAATAGAAATGAACTATTAATAAATACAAGCAAGCAAAACTATTTGATTACAACCTGACAATAGAATTAGGATGTTGTGGCTCAGGTGGTTTGTTATTTCATTTTAAAATCAGTCTTTGATGCTTTTGTTCGATGGTGCATTGTTCAGCTGCCTTTTTTCTTTTTTATATTGTGCAAAAAAAGAGATCTAGTTTGGAATCTGAAAATGTGAACAAACTTGTGTGCCTTAGCAACTGGTTAAGAAGGTTAAATAATGATTACAGTGGCATTGAGCATATCCAAAATACTGTCTGTTGTTTAGATTAGACTTTAGATTAAGTGTCCATAATTATGCTATATGTACCACTGAATTTACCTGCATAATTACAGAGTAAATGGGTGTTACTACCTTATACATATTGTGTAATAGAGTGTAACACTATAATTAAGAACTAAATTGTAATTGTTATTAAACTATTTTTCTAATGATGTATGCACAGCATTACACAGTAAGTACAGGTAATAACATTTAGTTACTCTGTAATTATTCTGTGAATTATGCACTGTAATGTGCATTTGATCACAAATAATTTCATCATAGAGTTCAATTGAATGCAATTAAAAAAATAATCTACTGGCAGCCCTAATCTTAACATTCTCCGTTCTTCTTTTTTCTTTGTATTTTCAGGTCATGAAGCTCCAATTTTTACCCTACAGCCTCCTGAACCTCAGAGCAGAGAGGAGTTTTTACAATGTGAGTCTGTCAATTCATTGAATTTATTATCATTTCACTGTTAATATCTCAGGCCATACTTATGATATGAAAGTGTAGCCAGCAAAAAGCATTATGTGAGTGTGGTGTGACTGATGAGCTGAACGTGATGGGGGTCCTGTGACTGGTGCATTATGGGATATTGAGATTCAGGACAGGGAATCACCAAAGCAGTCTGTTAGACTTGAGTCTCTTACGTGTCAAGTGGACTCAGAGGAAATAAAAATGAAATTCTGCCAACTATGCCATATCCACCTTAAACAATAGTCTGACATCCAGTGTCCTTTGTCCTTTTTCTATTGTTTTATTTTTTTCTTTGCACTTCTTGCTGTTTTCTCTTTCTGTATAACAGTGTCTCTTTCCTGATGCTTTTCTACTTCAGTTATTCCCTTACAATAATGATAATAATAATCCATTTACAAATCACATGGCATTCAATGAAAACTGCTAAGTGTGTTTCACATAAAAACCACAATATCCACCATCATTAACATATACAAATAAAGTATATGGATATACAGACACAGCCAAAAGCAGTGGATAAAAAAAAATCTCAAATTTATGTGAAATAAGTTAAAGCTGACAAAAGTGCTCAACATCCTTTATTCTTTTCTTCATAGCGCAGAAACTGTGTTATTTATTTGACATAACACATTTGTAGGAATTAAACCAAAAGAAGATGGCATTGAAAATTTTGTTGAAGCCATTACATGTTAAAACACATCTTTGAGTAAGAATCAGTCCACTATGGGAATCACGGGTGTCTTCAGTCACTCAGCCCTCAGAAAGCTTTGCTGAGTCATTTCATTTTGTGCATCACACTGGACATGGATAAGAGAAGAAGAGCAAAGGAAGAAGGTCAGTTTAAATGTAAATATTTGAACGGTTTATTCTAAGCCATCTGAAGTCTGTCACTGCTACTGATCTCGACCCTCTTCAGTTTGCATATTGAGCACACAGATCTGTGGATGACACCATCAACATGGGCCTTCACTGTGTGCTCGAGCACCAGGACTGTAAAGGAACTTCTGCCAGAATCCTGTTTGTAGACGTCAGCTCAGCTTTTAATGCCATTGGGCCTGCGCTGCGATAACTAAACTTCTACACTCTGAACTGAATCCTTCCATCTGTGAATGGATTTACAGTTTTCTGATTAACCTGAAACAATACGTTTGTGTGGACTCCCACCTCTCAGACTGTCTCTGTATCAGCAAAAGTGCCCCTTGAGACAGTGGACAGCCCCCCTTCGTTACTCCTTGTACCCCAATGACTGCTGGTCCACTGATCTTCAGTTAAATCATTAAGTTCACTGATGACACCACAATATTGGTCTAATTACTAACGGCAATGAAACACCTTCTAGAAAAGAGGGGTCTCGTCTTGTGTCTTGGTGAGCTTCAACACCCTGCTGCTCAAGACCCCCGAGACAGTGGAAATGGCCATTGACTTTCTCAAACAGCAGTCACAACCTCTGACACTAGTAATGAATTATTCAGCAGTCAATATGGTGGACTCCTTCAAAGTTCAGAGCACAACAATCACAGACACTCTCAGCTGGGACATGAACACCACCACATCACTAAGAAGGCACAGCGGCGATTGGACTTCTTACGCTAGATGAAGAAATTAAATATTTCACAGCCAATCCTCGGTCAGTTTCACAAAGCCGTAATTCAAACTGTAATCACATTCTCCATTGGTGTCCGGTTTGGCTCACCAACGGCACACTCCATAAATAAATGAGAGCGTGTGGTGAGGTCTGCTGTGCTCTTCATCTGTGCAGACCTGTAGACATCTCGTGTCACTAACCATGTCATAAGGACCACCACGGACTCATCTCAGCAGCTCATCACTTCTTCACACAAACTCCCAAACACTTCAGTCAATTCAAACTCAAACTAACAGACACCTCCAGAGTTTCTTAGCCAGAGCGACAGCCTCTCACAGCAGTGACTTAGCCGTCTTCTGTGTGTATTCATGTGTTCTGTCAGAGACTGTGTGTGTACAGTGTGAGGACTGTACACACAGTGAGAAACGGGATTACACAGTCCACACTCACACTCTCACTGGCACATCACTATCAGCACATCTCCTTTATAATTGGATTATTCTACCACTTGGTTTGAAGTTTGTCTTTTTCACTTCAGCTCTTTCTGTTATTTGTCTGTGATGTTGTGTTCCGTTATAAGGAGCTCCAAATCTACCAAGTCAGATTTCTGCACATTAAGTACTGGAGAATAAATGGATCAGGATTTATTGTGATTCCAGGATTTTATTTTAAATTCCCACATATTATGTCCAATCAGATGAGCTCTTTACTATTAGTGTCTCATCAGCGCAGCTCCTGATTGGTCCTTGTTAATTGTCTGTGTTGTGCTCCATCCCCAGTCCCGTTACACACTCCCAGATTTCCTCACTCGTTTTCTTTTCTTTCCTTTCAGATTTCTGTCCACTCACACTGGACATCAACACGGCAAACAAACTTCTCCGTCTGTTTGAAGGGAACAAGAAGGTGAGATGTAAGGAGACAAAAGCCAAATATCCTGATCATCCTGACAGATTTGACCTCTGTTACCAAGTTCTGTGCAGAGAAGCTCTGACTGGGACTCGCTATTACTGGGAGGTGGAGTGCAGTGGACGCCTTATGAGGATTGGAGTCGCATATAAAGGACTGAGAAGGAAAGGAGATGGCAAGGAGTGTGGCCTTGGAAAGAACGACAAGTCCTGGTGTTTGCGGTGTTTTGATTCTGAGTACTCTGTGTGGCACAATAACAAGAGGACTCTAATCAAGGCCCCCTACAGCCCCAGAATAGGTGTGTATCTGGACTGGCCTGCTGGCTGTCTGTCATTTTATAGCATCTCAAACACTATGACCCTCCTGCACAGGTTCAACACCTCCTTCACTGAGCCCCTTTATCCAGGGTTTAGGCTTCTGTTTAACTCCAGTGTAACAATCAGCCAGCTGACACCATGTGACCATTGACCAGTAGGCCTACCTTCCACCAGTCACTTGATGTCCCCACAAGCTCAGGTCCTCTTTGTGTTTGTAGTTTGGGGTCAAATTAATTTTACAGGATGGGTGGGTTGGGGGGCAGCACCTCTTTGATTGAATTTGTGAATGAGAATGAGGGGCGAGTGTGTCTGTCAGGGTCTCCATTTTTATTGGGTTTCAGTAGCCAATCAGGTGTGTGTGTGTCATAATAAGGGGCGGAGACACCTCAGATCTACAAATACTAGTCTGACCAGCAGGGGTCACTGTTAATTCACAGTCACATGTCCTTCAGACTGACACCCCAACAACTACTGAGGTACCCAAGTGTCACTGAATGTCACCTGTTAAGTAGGACAGGCGTGTGGTCCTGCTGGATCAGCACAACTGAAAGGCGCTATACAGACTCAGTATCAAGAGCTCTTAAATAGTGACTATATGTAGGAGCAGAGAGTGACAGATGGGACTGGAGGGTTGTCCACTCACCAGACATTTTGTGACCCTCCATTGGTCACTCAAAGGGTCATTCACTTCAGAATGAATTCACTGTGAATGTCTGAAGACGAGGACTCACCGGTCAGTCAGATGTCGGCCATACTGATAGAGTTTGGTGTTTTAGTTGATGTCACATTAAACTTTAAACTATACCTCCTCCTTGTCCCCAGATTTGTCACTCCTGGTATACTGAAAGCTCCAACATCTTCAAAAAATGAATTCTTGGTCAGTTGGCACACACTTGACATGGGTGCACATGTGTGGCTTTGCAGTGGAGTGGCACCCCACCCAGGGTTGGCCCACTTTGTTCACAAACCTGAAATTGAAAAGTGGATAGGATAAATACAATAATAATATGCCCAGGCTGACCCTCTGCCCCCCACACTACTGAGCTGTTCAGTTACTAATAAAGATGAACATTAAATGGTGAATTTGACACTCATGGACACCACAAGAAGTTGTAGAGCATTGAGGACTGAAGTCAGATGTGATGTTTCATTTTGGGTTTCATTTCTGCATTAAATGAGTTACAATGAATTTTGTATGAATTTCATGTAAATGGTATTTATTTTATTGCTGTATGTATGGTGTGTTGTTGAATATTTTGCTTCTAAGTCTCATGTTTATGTATTTTGTTGGTTTAGTTATCCCTCATTTTTTTTTTTTTTGTGTTCCTTGTGGAGCCTGGGGGGTGGGGACACTTGACACTGCAGCTGGAGCTCCGCCCCCAGGGGTATTTAAGAAGAAGCTGCAGATGAAAGAGTCGCT